>NC_142164.1:70180686-70481459 GCF_024610735.1 Ursus americanus
AGTCTTTAAGCAGAAGTGACACAGTCAGAGCTGGCTCTTCACTCCAACCCCACCCCCAAAATATGATAGGTTTCTCTGGCCAGTATGGGCACTAGATTGCCCAGGGAGAGTCTCGAAGCAGAAAAACAAAGCTATCACAACAATCCATGCCAGAAATGGTAAACTAGAATAGAGGTGAAAGGGATGGGTCTAAGATATTCTTTTTTTCTCCCTTCTTTTTGAAAGATATTAATACCAACATCTTCAGCCTTCCCCACACATACATATAGAGGGAAAAAGACCAACTGACCTCTAGGATCCCTCTCAGCTAAGACACTTTAGGGTCTTGGGATTTGAGATGCTTTATTAACCTCCTTCCTACTTTCTGGCTGGATCATTATCTGTTGCCACTGCTCCCTTCTCCCTTCATGCCCCACTCTGGGGCCAGTGTCACTACAGTTTTCTCGGGGCTGGTAGGAGGTAAAGAAGAGTAGAAAGCAGGCCTCAGTTCTTTTATCATCGATGAATCCTCTGGCGTCCCAGGCTGAATGAAGGGGTAGGAGCATTCTGGGATATTTTGAAAGCATCTAAAAATAGCTTCAAGGACTCAGAGAACGCAGGGCCAGGACACTGACTGAACATTGGAACTCACAGTCTTTGCCAAGTTCCCACCCCAGGCTCCATCCTCTTACTAAATAAGCCAGTTTTCCCTCCTTCCTTAGCTGTCTCCTTGGAGGCCCCACCCAAGCCTGAAAAGTTCAAATTTAGCCCTAAGTCTCCATCCCTAACTCTCCTGGAAAGAGAGCCCAAAATATAGCAGCTTTTCCTCTCTAAAAGTCCGTGTGGGTTCTGGGATGGTAAAGAAAGTAAGACAGGGAAAAGCTGAGACCAAGAGACATGCCTACAGAGGTTAAAAAACAAAGGAAGAGATATTGGAATATGAGAAAAAATAAAGAAGGAAAGAGAATGAGAGAAACAGAAAGGGTAAGATAAAAGGAAAAATGGAGTCTGAGACTGGGCCAAAAAAAAAAAAAAAAGAAAGACTCAGAGATAGAAATAGAGAACTATGAGAGACTATGGACTCCAGGAAACAAACTGAGAGTTTTAGAGGGGAGGGGGGCCGGGAGATGGGTTAGCCTGGTGATGGGTATTAAGGAGGGCACGTATTGCATGCAGCACTGGGTGTTACATGCAAACAATGAATCATGGAACACTACGTTAAAAACTAATGATGGTGATGGGTATTAAGGAGGGCATGTATTGCATGGTGTACTGGGTGTTATACGCAAGTAATGAATCATGGAACCTTCATCAAAAACTAAGGATGTACTGTATGGTGACTAATGTAATATAATAAAAAATTATTTAAAAAAACTAATGATGTACCGTATGGTAACTAACATAACATAATAAAAATAAATAAATAAATTTTTTTGCTGTGAAAAAAAAGTTGGTATTCTGTGAATAAAAATAAATGTGGCTAATCTCACTTAAAAAAAAGAAATAAATACAGAGAGCAAGAAAAAGGCAAAAAGAAAGAGCAAAACAGATACATGGAGTCAGAGACAGGCAGAGACATACAGGAGAGTGGGAGCCAGAGAAAAGAGAGGGAGCCTGAGTTCCTTGTTCTGTCCTGAACATTTGCATCAAGCCAACAGCCTGTGGCTAGAGGCCTGAGTTGAGTCCTGGAGGTAGTCCCTATGGAACACAATTCCTCAGGGGTGGGAGCAGGCAGGACCTCTCAAAGGCATGACTGACTGAGAGACCAAGATAAGCATGGCAGTGAGCCCAAGCAGCCTTCATATTTGCATGGTGCTGTCATTAGGTACTCACACCCACCGTGTACTGCAGACAGGCCAATAATCACCCTCAAAGCAAGTGCACAAAAAATGGTCCCCCAACTAAGAACACTTTCCTATTTGATATTTAAAAAGACTTCAGATTAGTCATCATACGAGATATCAGAATATTAATGAATTTCTTTACACTGATTTCAATGGCTTATTCTTGTTTTTATTTTTAATTACACATGAGCAGGGACACTAGAATCTGTTCATCATTTAGGGCCTTTAAAGATCTTCACCTGACCTGCCACCATGGTTCTGAGTTATTAGGGTAAGGTGATAGAAAGGGCATGCTCCCCTTCTGGGCCTGTTTGGATGCCTCTTTGACTGCCTTTTCTCAGTCATCTATGCCAAAGTCTCTGGACAAGAAGTAGAAACTTTTTAGCAAAAACCTCTTTTGGGAGTTGTGAGGACCAGCTGGGGAGAAAACAAAGATATTTGGCCAAGAAGGTGAAGAAGGGGTTTCTGGTCTGGTGATAAAGCATTGGAACACATAGGTTTAAGGCCTAATTCTGCTCCTGAAATCCTGTGTGACCTTGGGTACTGACTTCAAACTTCTGAAACTCAGCCTCCTTCTTAATAAAATGGAATTATTACCCATTGTGCTAGAATTCTCATGAGTTTGAAGGAGAATAAGCAATTAGAAACTACAACTGAAAGAATAGTTCCTATTATTACAAATAACTTTAGGAAATGCCAGACCATTAAGGTGAATACAGCTCCTCGTACAGATGAGGCAACTGAGGCTCTTTGAAATTGACTAGGGCAGGAACAAGAGGAGAGAGCAAGAAAGTTTGAGAGAAGCCTGGAGGATAACAGGGGAAATGAGCGGAGAGTTAAAAAATGGAAATCTGACTTTATTGTTTTAATAAGAACTGAGATGTGATTAATTTTTTATGACCTTATGGGCTTTGTTTGGTGTTGTGTTAGAGAGGAATTATAAATATGTCTGATATGTAAAGAGCTCTTTATAACAGAAACCCTTGAAAAGGGAGCGTGGCCAGACCACCAGGAGCCCAGGAAGTAGCTAGGTCTTTGCTAGGAGGCATCTGGGCAGGAATCCCTAAGAAGTGGGCACCATGAAAGTCTCCAACCTGGCCAAATGTTACTCTTAGGGACTACATGGCTTCTCAGTGCCTCTGAGGTTCATTCTAAACTTTTTGTAGTACGTAAGTTCCTGCTTCATCCCTTATCATGTTCTCTTCTGACTTTGGCTTCTCTCCATCTTTAAATCCCTGACCTACATCCATATTAAAATTCTAGCCACCATAATCTATATTTATACTCTGCCTGAAATGCATCCATGTCATCCCTCCCTTTGCTTAGCTGAGTTAACTAAAAGACTTAGCTAAATATCACCTTTACTGGAAAATCTTCCCTCACCAACTTCTATACCCAGTCTGGGATCTGGTTCATGCCTCTTCTACTCAGCAATCTTGATTGACATTATTTGTTTTCATGTCTATGTTCCCCAAAAGATAATGAATATTTTGAGGGTGGGGACGATATCATCTCTATCTTTGTAATAATAATGGGAAGTGACTGATAAGGTACACAGGTTTTATTTTTATAGTGATGAAAATGTTTTATTTTTTTGGAGTTTTTATTTAAATTCCAGTTAGTTAACATACAGGGTAATATTAGTTTCAGGTATACAATTTAGTGATTCAACACTTCCATATATCACGCAGTTCTCATGGCAAGTGCCCACCTTACTCCCCATCACCTATTTAACCCATCTGCCCAGCACCTCCCTCTGATAACCATCATTTTGTTCTCTAAAGAAAAAAGTCTGTTTCTTGGGTTGCCTTTCTCTCTATTTTTCCCCTTTGCTCATTTGTTTTGTTTCTTAAATCCTACATATGAGTGAAATCATATGGTATTTGTCTTTCTCTGAGTGACTCATTTTGCTTAGTGTAATACTCTCTAGCTCCACCTATGTCATTGCAAACAGCAAGATTTGATTCTTTTTTATGACCCAGTAATATTTCATTGTGTTTATATACCACATCTGCTTTATCCATTCATCAGTCGATGGACACATGGGCTGTTTACATTATAGATAATATTGCTATAAACAGTGCATGTATCCCTTCAAATTAGTATTTTTTTATTCTTTCAGTAAATACCTAAGTAGTACAATTGCTACATCTTATGGTAGTTCTATTTTTAACCTTTTGAGGAACCTTGATACTGTTTTCCAGAGTGGCTGGACAAGTTTGCATTCCCACCAACAGTCCAGGAGGGTTTCCTTTTCTCCACATCCTCACCAACATCTGTTGTTTCTTGTGTTGTTGGTTTTAGCCTTTCTTTTTTTTTCTCTCCTTTTTTTAATAATAATTTTTATTATATCATGTTGGTCAACGTACAGTACATCCTTAGTTTTTGATGTAAAGTTCCACAATTCATTATTTGCGTATAACACCCAGTGCACCATGCAATACGTGCCCTCCTTAATACCCATCACTGGCCTATCCCATTCCCCTACCCCTCTCCCCACTGAAGCCCTCAGTTCGTTTCCCAGAGTCCATAGTCTCTCATGGTTCATTCCCCCTTCTGTTTACCCACCCTTTCTTCTTCCCTTTCTTCTCCTACTGATCTTCCTACTTCTTATGTTCCATAAATGAGTGAAACCATGTAATTGTCTTTCTCTGCTTGACTTATTTCACTTAGCATTATCTCCTCCAGTCCCATCCATGTTGCTGCAAATGTTGAGGAATCGTTCTTTTTGATGGCTGAGTAATATTCCATTGTATATATGGACCATATCTTCTTAATCCAGTCATCTGTTCTGACAGGTGTGTGATGGTTATCTACTTGTAGTTTTGATTTGTATTTCCCTGGTGATGAGTGATGTTGAGCATTTTTTCATGTGTTTGTGGACCATCTGTATGTCTTCTTTGGAAAAATGTCTATTCATGCCTTCCCCCTTTTTTTATCACAATTATTCATTTTTTGGGTGTTGTGCATTATAAGTTCTTTATATATTTGTGATACTAACCCTTTATCACATATGTCATTTGCAAATATCTTCTCCCATTCAATTGGTAGATATTTTTATTACTGATTCAATTTTTTTGCTGGTTATTGATCTGTTCAAGTTTTCTGGTTCTTCTTGTTTCAGTTTTGATAATTTATGTGTATCTAGGAATTTATCCATTACTTCCAGTTTGTCCAATTTGTTGGCATATAGTTTTTCATAATATTCTCTTATAATTGTTGGTATTTCTGTGGTGTTTATTATCTCCTCTCTCTCATTTGTGATTTTAATGGGAGTTCTCTGTGCCTCCTGGATCTGGATGTCTGTTTCCTTCCCCAGATTAGGGAAGTTTTCAGCTATTACTACCTCAAATAAATTTTCTGTCCTCTTTTCTTTCTGTTCTTCTTGGAACTCCTGTAATAGAAATGTTATTATGATTGATGATCACTGAGTTCCCTAAGTCTATTCTCTTGTGCATAATTCTTCTTTCTCTCTTTTATTCAACTTCATTATTTCTCATTACTTTGGCTTCTAGGTCACTAATTTATTTCTCTGCTTCATCCAGCCTGCTGTTCCAATTCAATCATCAAGCTGTTTCTAATCTTGTTTATTCCACTCTTCATTTGTGATTGATTCTTCTTTAACTCTTGTATCTCTGTGGTAAGGGTCACACTGATGTATTCTATTCTTTTCTCAAGTCCAATGAGTATCCTTATGATTGTTCCTTTACATTTTCCATCAGGCATGTTACTTATATCTGGTTGTTACTTATATCTGTTTCACTTAGATCTCTGGACTGGACCTTATCTTTTTCTTTCATTTGAGATAAATTCCTCAATAGTCACATTTTGCCTAGGTCTCATCCTTCTTCTCTATGTTAGAAAATCTAATTATGTTTCCTGCTCCTAAAAGTAATAGCCTTATGAAGAAGAGATCATATAGTGCCCAGTGCCTGGCACTTCAGGAAGTGTCTCTGGTGTGTGCTGCATGTGATCTGCTATTGTGTTTTGGCTGCTCTATCCTTCAGGCCAGTTATCTGCAGAGGCTCTTCTTGGCTGCTATGGGCAGTGCTTGGTCCCAGGCTTGAATGTGGTGAGTTTTACCTAGGTGTGTTCCAGTCTGCTTGTGAAATGAGACCTGACAAAAACTCCACCAGAACTGAGGCCCTGCAGAACTCCCTGACCCAGAGATGTGGTGTGTTTGGGGGTTGGTGATGGTCTTCTAGGGGAATCACTTTCCGTGCTGGAACTGAGGCAAGCTTGATTGAGAAGGGCAGTCCCACAGAACACTGGGGCATGGGATTTTGTATAAGCAAGTTAGGCAGCCAATGACAGTGCTGTGCTCCTTCCCACAAGCTGTTCTGTGTTTATGCTGAAGAGGGGCAGTGTGGGGGGAGATGGCACCAGCCAGCTCCTTTTTTCCCACAGAGGTGTCTCCGTGAACACTGCCTCTCAGTAACATGCTCTGAGAAGAGCATTAATCTCCCCACTGTGTGCAGGAGGCACTCTTCAGATTGCTGTTTCCATGCTGTCTGTCCCTGGCTTTTTTGCCTATATTCTCTTTAGGAGCAGCACAGTGCCCTCCAGGCTCTATCCCTGCCAACCCCACTGACCTTCAAAACTCCAAGCTTCAAGCCCCACAGGCTGCAAGAATTCATGGAATTCTGCCCCTCTTGTTTTCTAAGCCAACAGCTTTGGAGAAACTGTCTCCTTCTGTATTTCCCTGTGTGCTTCTCTCTCTCTCTCTCTTTCTTGCCCTTCTCCATGACCATGGCTCCCTTCCCTCCAAAGCACCCATGATCTGTTTCTCCCCTTAACCCCATCTCTGCACTCCCTACCTTCTTTGATTGGGCCTCTTCTCTCCCTTTAGTTGTGGAGTTTGTACTTTCAGTCTTTAGGCTTATTTTTGGTGCATTTAGGATGATTTTTAGTTATCCAGTTGTGTTCTTGGGATGAGGCAAGCCTAGGGTCCTCCTACTCCACTGCCATCTTCTCTCAATAACCAAGCCTTCTTTCAGGACCTTCGATGGATCACCAGGAGGAAGTAGCTACAGGGCTCATATTCTGCAAGTGTCCAGACCTTGTGTATGTCTGTTCTAAGTTCTCTGGGGGCTCTGTGAAGAACAAATGCAAATGACTTGCCTTTATTTTTGCCTAACTTACAACTCAGACCACTCTAAACTTTCACCTTAGGCTCAGTGCAATCCTGGATAAGTGTTGGATTGACCCAGCACAGAGTCAACCTACAAATATTGGGACACATGTTTTGTATTTTGGATTTTTTTTAATGGAAGGTGCTTTTCTTTCATTGTTGTTGTTATTGTTTGTTTTTGTTTCTAGCTCCTGACATTCAAGGAAATATGTCAGAACAGTAGCCAAACATGAGCTAAGGAAATAGAGATTTCAGAGACCATATATGATAAAGAATTCAGTCTTTCCAAACATAGTTTGGAATACTCATGAAACATACATACTACAGCCTTCAGCGATCAGCAAAAGAGCAAACCTTGGGGAAATATAAGAATCTGATTTCCAGATTTACTACATTATAATATTCAAATGTCCATCCAGTTTTCACCAATAACAAAAAAAAACCCATAAGATATTTTTGTTAAAAAAGGAACATTATATTTAAACTGCTGGGGAAAAAAGCTGTCAACCAAGAATTATGTATCTGGCAAAACTTTTCTTCAAAAATAAAGGAAAAATTGAGGCATTTCCAGATAAACAATAACTGAGAGAATATATTAACACCAGACCTCCCCTACAAGGGACACTTTTAAAGGATATTAGACAGTAACTAGAATCATATGAAGAAATAAACATTTCTCATAAGGGCCCATAGATGGGCATACATAAAAGCCAATATTATTGTGTTTTTGGTTTTTAACTCCAGTTTTTATTTCCTACATTATTTAAAAGACATATGTATAAAAATAATTATAAATCTATATTATTGAGCATACAACATATAAAGCTGTGATTTGTGAAGACCATAATACAAAGGGACAGAGCTGTATCTTAGCAGAGTTTTTGAATAATATTGAAGTTAAATTACTAATAATTAAAATTACATTGTTAAATGTAATCCCCATGGCAACCACAAAATAATATCAAATGAATACACACAGAAGCAAAAGGAAAGAGCTGAAAACAATTTTTCTCAAAAAACACTGAACATACAAGTAGGCAGTAATGGAGAAAATGAGGGACAAATAAGAAAAGAGTAATTACATTAAATATAAATGTATGAAACTACCCAATTAAAAAGCAGAGATTAATGAAATGGTTTGAAAATATGACCCAACTGTTTGCTGTTTACAAAAGATTCACTTTATATCCAAAGACAGTGATAGATTGAAAGTGAAAAGATGGGAACATATTTTTCATGAAAATAGCAACCAAAAGTAGCTAGGTATGAGTATCAGATAAACTAAACTTTAAGCTAAAACCTTTTACAAGGGACAAGGGAGGAAATTATATATTGGTAGAGAGTCAATTTATCAAGAACATATAATAATTATAAACATGCATGCACCAAGCACTTGAGCCACCAAAATATGAAGCAAACATTGACAAAATTAAAGTGAGAAATAGACAATTGTACAATAATAGTGAAAAACTTAATATCCCACCTTCAATAATAAATAGAAAATTTAGACAGTAAAGAAATAGAAGACTTGCATAACACCATCAACCAACTAAACCTAATAGACATATAGACTACTCCACCCAACAACATCAGAATGCCCATTCTTCTCAAGTGTACATGGAGCATTCTCCAGGATAGACCATGTGTTAGGTCACAAAATAAGTCCCAATAAATTTTAAAAAGATTGAAACATACAAACTGTCTTCTCCAACCACAATGGAATGAAGCTGAAAATGAATAACAAAAGAAAAATGTAAATGTTGCAAATCTGTGGAAATTAAACAGCATAATCTTAAAGAACAAATGGATCAAAGAATAAGAAAATAAATCAATTATTACATTACTAGAAGAAAGGGAAAAATCATATAATCATTTCAGTTGATGGAGAAAAGGCATTTCACAAAATGCACACCCTTTCATGATAAAAAACGCTCAGAAAACTAGGAATAGAAGGGAACTTTGTCAACATGGGGAATTATGTTTATGAAAAACTCACAGCTAACATCATACTCAGTTGTAAGAGACTTGAAAGCTTTCCTTTTAAAATCTGGAAAAAGAAAAAATTGCCTACGTTTACCACCGCTATTCAACATTGTACTGGAAGCTCTAGCTAAAGTAATAAGACACACAAAGAAAGAAAGAAAAAGCATCCAAATTGGAAAGTAAAAAAGTAAAATTATCTTTATTCACAAATGGCATAATCCCATATACAGAAAAATCCCAAAGAATTCACCAAAAAACCTAATAGAACTAATATACAAATTCAGCCAATGTCAGCATAAAAAATCATCTGTATTGTTATTCACCAACAATGAACAATCCAAAAAAGAAAATTAAGAAAGCAATTCCACTTAAAATCACATGTAAAAGAATAAAATACTTAGGGAATAAATTTAACCAACAAGGTGAAGTAACTGTACATTGAAACCACAAAACTTTGTTGAAAGAAAATTAATAAGATTTAAATAAATGGAAAGCATCCCATGTTAATTGGTATGAAGAGTTAATATTGTTAAAATATCAATATTACTAAACCAACAATCTACAGATTCAGTGCAATCCCTATCAAATTCCAAGAATCTTTTTCGAAGAACTGGAAAAGCCAATCCTCAAATTTGTATAGGATTGCAAGCCAGAAAAATTCTTGAAAAAAAAAAAGGAGAAAGGTGGAGGGATCTTTTCCCAATTTTAAAACTTACTACAAAAAAATTACTACAAAGATACAGTAAACAAAAGAGTGTGGCAATGGCATAGGTACAGACATATAGACTAATGGAATAGAACTGAAAGTCCAGAAATAAATGCATACATCTATGGCCAATTGATTTTTGAAAAGGGTACCAAGATCATTCAATGGGAGAAAAATAGTTTTTTCAATGGCTGATGCTGGGACAATAGGACTTCCACGTAAAAAAGAATGAAACTGCACCCTGATCTCACTCCATATACAAAAATCAAGTAAAAATGTATTAATGGAATAAATAAATAAAAGCTAAAACTATAAAAACTTTAGAAAAAACATAGGGGTGAATCTTCATGATATTGGATTTGGCATTCTTAGATATGACAGCAAAAGCAACAAAATTTAAAGTAGATAAATTGGACTTCATCAAAATTAAAATCTTTTGTGCATCAAAGGACATTATCAAGAAACTGAAAAGACAACCAACATAATGACAGAAAGTATTTGCAAATCGTATATGTGATAAGGGTTTAATATCCAGAATATATAAAGAAGTCTTACAGTTCATCAACAAAAAGACAAGAAAAAACCAATTTAAAAAATAGGCAAAAGGAATTGCAATGACATGTTGAAGCTAGAGAATATAATGCTAAGTAAAATAAGTCAGAGAAAGACAAATACCATATGATTTCACTCATGTGGAATTTAAGAAACAAAACAAATAAGCAAAGTGTAAAAATAAGAGAGAGAAAGAGAGAGATCAAAATAAAAAAACACACTCAATTATAGAGAACAAACTAATGATTACCAATGGGGAAGTGGGGGGGTGGGTTAAATAGGTGATGGGGATTAAGGAGTACACTTGTGATGAGCAAAGGATGATGTATGAAAGTGTTGAACTGCAATATTATACACCTGACACTAATATAACACTGTATGTTAACTAACTGGAATTAAAATTATACATACATACATACATACATACATACATACATACATACATACATAAATTGAGGCACTGGAAAAATAGGCAAAAGATTTGAATAGATATTTCTCCAAAGAAGATATAAAATCTCAAATAAACACCTGAAAAATATGCTCGATATCATTCATCATTAGGGAAATGTGAACCAAAACCACAGTGAACTATCACATATCCATTAGGATGGCTAGAATACAAAAAGAATGGTGTGTGGTGAGGATGTAGAGAAACGAAAACACTTGTGCCTGTTGGTGGGAACTGAAAATGGTATAATTGCTATGAAAAACAGCATGACAGTTCCTGAAAATACTGAAAATAGAATTACTGTATGATCCAACAATTCCATTTCTGGGTATATACAAAAGAATTGAAAGTAGAATCTTGACAAGATATTTATGTGTATACCCATGTTCATAGCAGCTTTGTTAAAAGCCAAAAGGTGGAAGCATCCTAAGTGTCCATCATCAGATGAATGGATAAACAAAATGGGGTGTGTGCACATGAGCAAATATTACTCAACCTTTTAAAAAGAAGGAAATGGTTACACAGGCTACACCATGGGTGATCCTTGAGGACATTATGCTAAGTGAAATAAGCCAGTCACAAAAAGGCAAATGCTGTTTTATTCCATGTATATGAGGCATCTAAAGTAGTTAAATTAATTGAGACAGAAAGTAGGATGGTAGTTGTCAGGGAATAGGCAATAGGAAATTATTGTGTAATAAATATACAGTTTCAGTTTTATAAGATGAAAAGAGTTCTGGAGTTTTTTTGCACAACAATGTGAATGTACCAACACTACTGAATTGTGGACTTAAAAACTGTTAAGATGGTATATTTCATGTTACAGATATTTTATCATAACAATAAATAAATAAATAATTTAGAAAAGGATAAAAGAGAATAGAAAGTAAGTGTTGGCAAAGTTGTAGAGAAATTCAAACCCTCTACAGAAGGGAGGGGGTGGGGGGATGTGGTAGCTGGGTGATGGGTATTAAGGAGGGCACATGTTGTGATGAGCAGTGGGTGTTATATGCAACTAGTGAATTGTTGAACACTACATCAAAAACTAGTGTTGTACTATATGTTGGCTAACTGAAAATAATATTTTTTTTAAAAAAAGAAATTCAAACCCTCACATACACTGTCAGTGGAAATGTTAAGTGGTGCAGCCACTGTGGAAAAACAATCTGGCAGTTCCTCAAAAAGCCAAACATAGAATTATATATGACCTAGCAATTTCACTTTTATGTATATACTCAAAAGAATTGAAAATAGGGACTCAAACAGATACTTGTAACCCAATATTCACTGCAGCATTAGCCACAATGGCCAAAATGTGGAAGCAACTCAAGTGTTCACAAACAAACTAATGGATAAATAAAATGGGCATTTACATACAATGTAGTATTATATGTCACTAAAAGAAATGACGTTCTCGGGGCGCCTGGGTGGCACAGCGGTTAAGCGTTTGCCTTCGGCTCAGGGCGTGATCCCGGCGATCTGGGATCGAGCCCCACATCAGGCTCTTCCACTATGAGCCTGCTTCTTCCTCTCCCACTCCCCCTGCTTGTGTTCCCTCTCTCGCTGGCTGTCTCTATCTCTGTCAAATAAATAAATAAAATCTTTAAAAAAAAAAAAAGAAATGACGTTCTCATACATGGCATACCATAGATGCATCTTGAAAACATTACGTTAAGTGAAATAAGCCAGAAACTGAAGGACAAATATTGTATGCTTCCACTTAGATGAAATACCCAGAATAGGTAAATTCATAGAGACAGAAAGTAGATTAGGGGTTACCAGGGATAAGGGGTGTGGAAGAATGTAGAGTCATTGCTTAACGGTTGCAGAGTTTCTGTTTGGGATGACAGAAAAGTTTAAGAAATAGAAAAGTGGTGATGATTGTACAACACTGAATTTAATTAATGCCACTGAATCATACTCTTAAAAATGGTTAAATTGACAAATTTTATGTTACATACATTTTATCACAATAAAAATACTACAAAAGGGAAAAAAGTGATAATAACAGCTCTACATACTACCCTTACTGCTGTGATCTAGCATAAACATTTGTGAGGTACTGACTTCATGCCAGGTACTATTTTAGGTTCTGGGGAAATGGTTGTGAAGAACATTCTAATCAGAGGAGACAGACAATATACAAACAAATGAGTAATAAGGAAACCTAATTTATAGTTTCAACACTGTTATGGACCTGGCACTCTGTAACTTCTTTTCTCCATGACCACTTGATGAGCGCCTGACTGGGCCAGGCCCTGGAGACTTAGGTTGTAAAACTATGTTTTACATGTCCATAGCAATGGGCAGATCCTCTGCGACAGTTTTTGCTCCTGCCTTCCCTCTGCTCTCTAGGTGGCCAGTTTTGCCTTGTACTTGATGGGCTTGAGCCTCAAATTCAAGAACTGCCTTGGAATAGCACAGCTTAGGCCAGGCACAGAGGATTCAGATATTTTTCATCCTTCACAGTATTCCCTTGGGTGCCTGGCACCTCATTGCCCTCACCTCTCCTTGACTTGGTTTCTTGAGTGCCTGGAGAGCTCCTGGCACTGTCCTTCCCATACTTTTTGTCCAGGCCTGGCTAGTTGGCTTTCCAACCATCTCCTCCCATCCCACCTCACCTGCTGTGGCATTTGAAATTCCAGGGCTCCCGCTTCAGGGTTTTTTTTTTTTTTTTAGATTGATCGATTGATTTGACAGAGAAAGAGAAAGAGAAAGAGAGAGAGAGAGAGAGAGAGAGAGAGGGAACACAAGCAGGAGGAGTGGGAAGCAAAGAAGCAGGCTCCCAGTGGAAGAGCCTGACGTGGGGCTCGATCCCAGAACTCTGGGATCACACCCTGAGCCGAAGGCAACACTTAACTAATGAGCCACCCAGGCGCCCCTTTGGGGAGGTTTCTGATCACTGCTTCAATCTCTTCATAATTAATTGGTCTGTTTAAATAATCAATTTCTTCCTGTTTCAGTCTTGGTAGTTTATAGGTTTCCAGGAAGGCATCCATTTCTTCCTGGTTGTTTAATTTATTGGTATAAAGCTGTTGATAAAAGTTTCTAAAGATCCTTCCTATTTCATTGGTGTTGTTTGTGACCTCTCCCTTTTCATTCATAATTTTATTAATTTGGGCCCTTTCTCTATTCTTTTGAATAAGTCTTGCCAGTGGCTTATCGATCTTATTTATTCTGTCAAAGAACCAGCTTCTAGTTCTATTGATCTGCTCTACTGTGTTCCTGATTTCTAATTAATTGATCTCTTCTCTATTCTTGATCACCTGCCTTCTTGTGCGTGGGTTAGGCCTGTTCTTCTTCTAGCTCCAGCTTCTTGAGGTGAGAATATAAAAACTGCACTTTAGATTTTTCTATTCTTTTGAGTGAGGCTTGGATGGCTATGTATTTTCCCCTTAGGACTGCCTTTGCAGTGTCCCATAGGTTTTGAACCGATGTGTTTTCATTTTCATTGGTCTCCAAAAATTGTTTAATCTCCTTCCTAATTACCTGGTTTACCCAATTGTTCTTGAGCAGGATGGTTCTTAGTTTCCAAGTGTTTGAGTTTCTACCAAATTTTTCCTTGTGATTGAGTTCCAGTTTCAAAGCACTGTGGTCTGAGAATATGCAGGAAATAATCTCAGTCTTTTGGTATTGGTTGAGGCCTGTTTTGTGACCCAGGATATGGTCTATTCTGGGGAAAGTTCCATGTGCATTAGAAAAGAATGAGTATTCTGTTGTTCTGGGGTGTAGCATTCTGTATATATCTCTGAGGTACATCTGGTCCAGTGTGTCATTCAAAGCTCTTGTTTCTTTGTTGATTTCCTGCTTAGATGATCTGTTATTGCTGAGAGGGGAGTGTTGAGGTGCCCTACTATTAATGTATTATTATTTATATGTATCTTTGTTCTGGTTAAGAGTTGGATTGTGTATCTAGCTTCTCCCCTGTTGGAGGCATAGATATTTATAATTGTCATATCCACTTGTTGGATACATCCTTTAAGAATCATATAGTGTCCTCTGTATCTCTAACTACAGTCTTTAGTTTAAAATCCAATCTGTCTGATATGAGAATTGCTACCCCAGCTTTCTTTTGAGGTCCATTGGCATGAAAAATGCTTTTCCTTCCCTTCGCTTTCAGTCTGAATGTATCTTTAGGTTCAAAATGAGTCTCTTGTAGACAGCAAATTGATGGGTCATGTCTTTTTATCCAATCTGCAACCCTGTGGCCTTTTATGGGAGCATTTAGGCCATTTACATTGAGAGTGATTATTGAGAGATATGATTTTAATGATGCCATGTTGCCTGTAGAATCTTTCTTTTTATAGATTGTGATTTTCTGTTCTGTATCACTCTTGGGGCCTTTTTAATTTTATAGAACCCCCTTTATATTTCTTGTAGGGCTGGCATCATCATCACAAATGTCTGGCCGATCCTGGAAGGACCTTACCTCTCCATCAATTCTGAATGACAGCCTTGCTGGATAAAGGATCCTTGGCTGCATGTTCTTCTCAGACAGAGTTTGAAAATACCCTGCCAACCCTTCTGGCTAGCCAGGTCTCCGTAGACAGGTCTGAGGTATTTCTGATATTCTTCCCTCTGTACATAAGGATTTTCTTCCCCCTGGCCGCTTTCAATACTGTATCCTTGGATCTAATATTTGTGAATTGCACTATGATGTGACGTGGTGTAGGTCTGTTCTCATTGACCTTGGGAGGGGTCCTCTCTGCCTCTTGGACACAAATGCTTGTTTTCTTTTGCCAGATTAGGGAAGCTCACAGCTACAATTTGTTCAAGTATCCTTTCTAGACCTCTCTCTTTCTCCACCCCATTGGGGATGACGATGATTCTGACATTGGAACATTTCTTTGAGTCAGTAATCTCCTGTAATCTACATTCTTGAGATTGGATTTTTTGAGCCAAGTTTCTGTTTTAACTTTCTCTTCTACCATCCCATCCTTCAATTCACCAATTCATTCTTCTGCCTCATTTACCCTGGCCATCAGAGAATCTAGTTTTTACTGCATTTGATTCATAGCATTTTTAATTTCTGCCAGATTTGCTCTCATTTCCACCCTTCGAGATTCTACATTCTCATTAATATTTTCATTAATATTTTTTCAAGCCTACACATCATCTTGACCATTATTATTCTGAACTCCATTTCTGACAATTTGGTTATATCCATATCCATCAGTTCTGTGGCAGAGGCCACAGTCTCTGTCTCCTTTCTTTGATAAGGGTTTCTCCTCCTCGGCATTCTGATGAGGAGAGGTTGTGGGGTTGCTCAGAGCCCAAATTATTGACCAGGATGCAGGCAGTGTGCACGTGTTTTATAGGGACCTTAGGGATGTGGGCTTCTTGATTTTTCAGCCTGCCTTCTGGGGGAGGGGCCTGCCGTGCTGATACTCAGGCAACCCTGTTTGGGTAGAGTTGCCCTGTCCCCTGCGAGGAGGGATGGGGATGGGCACAACGTGAACCAGTATTTCCGGGCTTTTGTTCTCTGGCAGCTTTCCCTGGCCATTTTCTGTGACTCTTCTGAGAGTCAGAGCAGCAGTGGCCATATCCTAGCCTCTCTCTCAGAACACAGAGATCGCAGTCTGCTCTCTACTGAGCTCTCCTGGTCACTCTAACTCTGTTTCCCTCAGTGCTATTAAAAACCCTGCAGCGTCCTGGGATGTGCGCCCCACAGCCACTCTCCCAGCCCTTGCTTCCAGAGCTGGCACATCTCTGTCCTTTGTGCTTCTAACACCGCCAGCCAGCCCCATTTCCCGTGCGCGCGCTCCTGAGCTCCCTGTTTCACTGTGGTTTGCGAGCGCTTGGGAGTGCCTGTTTTCCATCTTGTCACACCCGTGCTCCTGAGCTCCCGGTTTCAGTCTAGTTCGAGTGTGCGCTCCGGAGCTCTGGTTTTCAGTCTGGCCGCGTGCGCGTTCCTGGGCTCACGGTCTCAGTCTTCTTTCTTTCGGGTGCTGGTCCACGAGTCTGGCCCAATCCCCAGTGCAGGTGGCTACTGCTTCCTGGTGCCTGAGCACAGCAGCTCCCTCCCCCTTCCATTTATCTTCCAATATCTGTGCAAGGATTCACGGCTGCCTGCTTCATACCTCAATACTCAGGGCTGGAGATATTCATTTGTAGAGATCCAGATGTATCTTCCTACGTCTCAGGTTGAATTCATGGGTGTTCAGGATTGTCTGGTATACACCCAGTTTATTTCAGGGGACCTGCTGTCCCTGGATCCGGCTTCTCCTCCCTCCAAGTGCAGGACTCTCCCTCAGGAGGTATTTCAAGGAGAAACGGGCCCAAGTGTGGTGCTTCCCTTCTCAAGTGTGGTGTAAACTCTCCTCACATTTCCATTCTCCATGTGTCCATGTGTGACAACTTTAATATCCAGTCTACTATTTGGTAAAATCAGTTTCCTGACACAGGGGCAATCTTCTGGGTTGCAGGTACCTCCTTCTGACTCTTGCAAAGGATGAATGGCTACTCAGGACAGGCATCCAGCAGCACACCCGGGAAGAGCTCCCACACCAGGGAAGAACAGAGGCCTCCCGCTGGGGTGTAACTTTGTATTACACACACACACCAACACACATGCTCTCCTCTCTCCCTCACAAACACACTCTCTTACATACACACACTGTCTCTCTCATACACTCCTTTTCTAACACTTTCACACACACACACACACACACATACAATCTCTTAAAAACCTCTCAGTGTATTGTGTACATAATCACTCTCACACACTCCAACAGTCTCACACACACACAATCTCATACACACAGAGACTCTTCACACACAATCTCTCTCACACACATATACACATACATGCAGTCTCTTAAGGTACATTGTCTCACACACACTCACAGTCTCGCCTGTTGTTGCTTTTTTCATCTTTGTATCCCACCACTGACTGTGTTGTCTACTGACACATACAGACACAGCACAGCACAGCACTTTGCATACAAATTACTATTGATTAAATGGATTGAATTAGATTGAATTTACAAGACTAGGTGACCAATTTCTTCTGAGGAGAAGTCCAAGATGGCTTCTAGGTTTAGAACCTGAATCTTAGGGAGAATTCTGAAGTTTCTTTCCATGGAGTTATAGAACACTCAAAGTAGGTCCTAATTACCTTGCTTTCCCTACTAAGGCCTGTCCTTGGCAGGGCTCCAGCTAGAGTAAAACCCTTTGGGCTGGGGAAGGGGCTGTTTCTCCTGGGGGCCTCCCTTCCGCTTTCCCTTCCCCAGGGCAGTGAGTCCCTCTTCATAGTATTTGAATTAGAGGAAACAGATAGACTGAGGAAGTGAAGAAAAAACAGGCTGCCTGGGCTCTGCAAGCCAATGTAAACACTCGGTGGTTTCCTGTTGTTGCAGCCCAAAGCGTCCCATGACATCATTCCTGGCCTTTCCAGAACACACTGGCTTGGCTCAGCCTTCTTACCTGTCCATGACTGAGCGGCAGTCACCCCCACCCCCTTTTCTCACAAGGGTTAGATCCTCCAGAACTAGAGAACTTCTCTGGGCCAACTATTCCCCACCTGCCCAGTTGGCCACTTAGCCTTTCTAGCCCTATAAGGCATTGGAGGCTGTGGGTTGGATGTGCTATCCCACTTCCCAGAGACCCAGTGGCTTATGGGTCAGAGCAAGATTTCCCAAGCCGGAAAAGTTATTTTACTTCTTTTAATGGATATTTGGAGTCAGAAGAGAGGTAGGAGGGTGTGACACACAGCCTCCAAAGCAAACCCTAACTGCTTCCTCCCCTCTATACCCTACCCAAGGGCATACAGGTTTATGTTCTTAGTATTGGTCACAAATTCCTAGGAACAAAACTGTAAGGACCCTTTCAAAACCTGTAGTATAATCTTCCCATGGTACAGATGAGAGCACTGAGACCCAGAGAAAGGAAAAAGTCTGGTCCCAGTCACACATTTGGTCAGTGAAGCATAAGCCATCCAATGTCAGAAGTCTGAACCTGAGCTATCTTGAGACAGGATGATATAACTGCAAGAGCTCTTGACAGGAAATTCAGAAGCCAGGGTTTAAACTCTAATTCTTCTTTGAGAGCTTGTATAAATTCATCCTTTTCTTTGGGCCTTGGCTTAGCCATAATTCAATTCAACATAACAAATATTTATTGAGAACCTATTGTGTTTGGTAGAGCTGGTGGCTCCTAGAAATGAGAAGAAAGCATGATGAGAACACTCACCATTTCCAGGTTGGAATGAAAAGAAAATGAAAGAGGTGGTCTGAATTCTGTAAGACATCTTGTCTCTAGGCAGAATCAAAACATATTCAGGGGTCTGGGGTCCTTCAGGGCCACACCCCCTCCCCACTCCCCTCACAAGGCAGCAGAGAGCCCTCACTGGGCCAGATTTTTGTTTCCAAAAATCTTCCCAGTTCTGGTCCCATTTAGTCGGGTAGATTTGCAAAGAGAGGTGACAAAGTGCTAAAATTTTGTCTATAAAATCAAGCCAAATGATTTATGGCAATTCTTGTAGCCAGCAGTATTTGGATTTCAAGCCCTAGCTGTGCCATGGAGCACAGGCAATTTGAAATAGCTTTTTTTTTTTTCTCTTCAATGATTAGTTATTGTATCTCCTCTGTGTCAGGCACTGGGCTAGGCCTTAGTAAGCTAAGTAGATTGGGTCCTGTTTACACATTTTTTTGAGTCTGCATTTCTTTTTTTAATAATAATTTTTTATTATATTATGTTAGTCACCATACAGTACATCCCTAGATTTTGATGTAAAGTTCCATGATTCATAACACCCAGTGCACCATAACACCCAGTGCACCATGCATCCACAATACATGCCCTCCTTAATATCCATCACTGGCCTATCCCAATCTCCCACCCCCCTCCCCTCTGAAGCCTTCTGCTTGCTTTTTTAACCAATCAAATTTATCACAGGCTAGATTAGCAAGTGGAATGCAGAAGAACCCAAAAATGTACAAGGCAATGTAAAGTCATTCCATTAGCCAATCAATTGAACCACAGCATGGGTTAGATGAAACACAGAGAGAAAATATGGACATATTTAGATGCGTGAAGATGCACAAACCTACACAGATGTAGGAGGCTACACAGGCACATTGGGAGACACAAAGTAACACACACAGACACACACTCTGAGAGCAACAGACAGACACACACACACAAAGACACACACACACACACACACAATCCAACAGAAACTAGGAAAGGATAGCTAACTGTCTGGGAGTTCTGGGAGGCTACTTTCTGAACAACTGTTCATCTTTCTCCCTCCTCCCTCCACAACCATCCTAATTCAAATAAAATAGGGTATTTTTTTTTCTACAGAAGCATTAGAAAGTCACACCCTATCTCACCACATCCATAACCCACTCCCACTCCACAACATCAGATTCTTATTAACTGTTTGTCACCTGGACTACAGCAAAGAACTTCTATTAAGGCTCCCTAATGTCGGTGTCTTTCTGATAATCCATTTTCCATGAGGCTGCTTGCCCCTGGGAATCTTCCTAGAGTGCTGCCTTGTTCTTGCCTCATTCATGCCAACAATTCTTCCTTTCCTTTCTGCCATCCACACAAGCCAGCCCACATGCCTGATATTCATGGAGTGACCAAAACCTAGGGCTCCTTGCCCCTGTTCATACCATCTGCCCTTCAGAAGGCAGATGGCACCTTCCCAGTGCCCTATTGACTACTTTAAACTCTCTTATGTTATTACTTTGAGCTAGCACAGCTCCCTTCTATATCTATCAAAATCCTACACACAAGAACCAGACAGATTTGACAGATGTATTCAGAACATTCCACCCTAAAACAGCAGAATACACATTCTTTTCAAGTGCACATGGGGCATTCTCCAGAATAGATCACATATTAGGTCACAAAACAAGTCTCAGCAAATTTAAAAAGATTGAAGTCATACCATGTATCTCTTTTCTGACCACAACACTATAAAATTAGAAATCAACCACAAGAAAAAAATCTGCAAAGAGCACAAATACATGGAGGTTAAATGCCATACTACTAAACAATGAATGGGTCAATCAGGAAATCAAAGAGGAAATCAAAAAATACATAGAGACAAATGAAAATGAAAATGCAATGGTCCAAGATCTTTCAGATGCAGCAAAAGCTGTGCTAAGAAGGAGGTTTATAGCAACACAGGCCTCAAAAAGCAAGAAAAATCTCAAATACACAACCAAACCTTACATCTAAAGGAGCTAGAAGAAGAAGAACAAACAAAACCCAAAACCAGCAGAGAAATGAAATAATAAAGGTTAGAGCAGAAATAAATAAGAAGTAAAAAAAAATACAACACATTGAAACTAGGAGCTGGTTCTTTGAAAATATCAACAAATTGATAAACCTTTAGCCAGACTTATAAAAAAAAAAAAAGAAAGGACTCAAATAAACAAAATGAGAAATTAAAGAGGAGAAACAACAAACACCACAGAAAAACAAAAGATTGTAAGAGAATATTATTTAAAAAATTATATGCCAATAAATTGGAAAACCCAGAAGAAATGGATAAATTCCTAGAAACATATAAGCTCCCTAAATTGAATCAGGAAGAAATAGAAAATTTGGACAGACAAATTGCCAGCAATGAAATTGAATCAGTAATCAGACAACTCCCAACAAACAGAAATCTAGGATCAGACAGCTTTAGAGGCAAATTCTACCAAACATTTAAAGAAGAGTTAATACCTATTCTTTTCAAACTATTCTAAAATATAGAAGAGGAAAGAAAATTTCTAAATTCATTCTATGAGTCCAGCATTACCCTGATGCCAGATCTGGATAAACACACTACACAAAGAGAAAACTATAGGCCAATATCTCTGATGAATATAGATGCCAAAATCCTCAACAAAATATTAGGAAATAGAATCTAAAAATACATTAAAAAAATAATTTGCTACAATCAAGTGAGATTTATTCCCAGGCTGCAAGGGTGGTTCAATATTCACAAATCAATCAACATGATACATCACATCAATAAGAGAAGGATAAAAACCATATGATCATTACAATAGATGCAGAAAAATCATTTGAAAAATACAACATCCGTTTATGATAAAAATCCTCAACAAAGTGGGTTTTGAGGAACATACTTCAACATAATAAAGGCCTTACATAAAAAAAAAACACAGGGGAAAAACAGAGCTTCTCCCCTAAGGTCAGGAACAAGACAAAGATGTCCACTTTCACTACTTTTGTTCAACATTGTACTGGAAGTCCTAGCCACAGCAATCAGAAAACAAAAAGAAATAAAGGGCATCCAAATTGGTAAGGAAGAAGTAAAAATTTCACTATTTGCAGATAACATGATACTATATACAGAAACCCCTGAAGATTCCACCAAAAAAATTACTATAACTGATGAATTAATTCAGTTAAAATTACAGGATACAAAATCAATATACAGAATTCCATTGCACTTCTATACAATAATAATGAAACCACGAAAAGAAAAATTAAGAAAACAATCCCATTTACAATTGCACCAAAATAATAAAATACCTTGGAATAAACTTAATCAAAGAGATGAAAGACTTGTACTCTGAAAACTATAAAGCATCGATTGATGAAAGAAATTGAAGATGATGCAAATAAATAGAAAGACCTTCCATACTCATGAATTGGAAGAAAAAATATTGTTAAAATCTCCATAGTTCCCCAAACAATTTACAGATTTAATGCAATCCCTATCAAAATACAAACAGCATTTTTCACAGAACTAGAACAAACAATCCTGAAATCTGTATGGAACCACAAAGGACACAGAATAGCCAAAGCCACCTTGAAAAAAAAAAAAAAGAAAGAAAAGAAAAGCTGGAGGCATCACAAATTTGGACCTCAAGTTATATTAGAAAGCTGTCATAATCAAAACAGTATGGTACTGGCACAAAAATGGACACATAGATTAATAGAAAGAATAGAACACCAAGAAAAGAACCCACAGCTATATGGTCAATTGACCTTCAACAAAGTAGGAAAAGATATCCAGTGGGAAAAGACAGTCTCTTCAACAAATGGTGTTGGGAAAACTGGTCAGCTACATGCAAAAGAATGAAACTGGACCACTTTCTTACACCATACACAAAGGTAAATTCAAAATGGATTAAAGACCTAAGTGTGAGACCTGAAAACATAAAAATCCTACAAGAGAGCAGAGGCAGTAATGTATCCAACATTGTTCCTAGCAACATCTTTCAAGATACATCTCCTGAGGAAAGGGGAACAAAATCAAAAATAAACTATTGGGACTTCATAAAAATAAAAAGCTTCTGCACAGAAAAGGAAACAACCAACAAAAATAAAACACAACATACTGCATGCGAGAAGATAATTGCAAATGACATATCCAATAAAGGGTTGGTATCCAAAGTACACAAAGACAAACTGAGGCCTCAGAGGGGAGAGAGGGGGGTGGGGGATTGGGATAGGCCAGTGATGGGTATTAAGGAGGGCACATATCGCATTGTGCACTGGGTGTTATATGCAAATAATGAATCATGGAACACTACATCAAAAACCAAGGATATACTGCATGGTGACTAACATAACATAATAAAAAATTATTTTAAAGAAGAAAAACAGATTTTAAAAAGGGTGAGAGGCTCGTGATGGGTAGTAAAGAGGGCACGTATTGCACGGTGCACTGGGTGTTATATGCAACTAATGAATCATTGAACTTTACATCAAAAACCAGGGATGTACTGTATGGTGACTAACATAATTTAATTAAAAATATTATTATAAAATAAATAAATAAATAAATAAAATTCACTTTTTATCAAATAAAATAAAATAAAAAATAAAAAAGGGTGAGAAAGTTAAAAGAAAACATGAAATACATAAAGAACTTATAAAACTCAACACCCAAAAAAACAAATAATCCAATGGGCAGAATACATGAACAGACATTTCTCCAAAGACATCCAGATGGTCAACAGACACATGAAAACATGCTTTACATTACTCATCATCAGGGAAATGCAAATCAAAACCACAATGAGATATCACCTCACATGTATTAAAATGGCTAAAATAAAAAACACAAGAAAGAAGCATTGACAAGGAGGTAGGAAAAAAGGAACACTCATGCACTGTTGGTGGACATGCAAACTGGTGCAGTCACTGTGGAAAACAGTATGGAAGTTTCTCAGAAAATTAGAAATGGAACTACGCTACGATCCAGTAATCACACTACTGGACCCAGTAATCACACTACACATTACCAAAAAAATATGAAAACACTAATTTGAAAGGATATATTCACCCCTATGTTTATTGCAGCATTATTTACAATAGTCAAATTATGGAAGTAGCCCAAGTGTCCATGGACAGATGAATGGATAAAGAAGATGTAGTATATAGATATAGATAATGGAGTATTATTCAGCCATACAAAATAAAATTTTGCCATTTGCAACAACATGTTGGAGCTAGAGAGTATAATGCTAAGTGAAATAAGTCAGTTAGAGAAAGACAAATACCATGTGATTTCATTGATATGTGGAATTTAAGAAGCAAAACAAAAGATCCAAAGGGGCGGGGAATAAAAAAAAAAACAGACTCTTAACTATAGAGAACAAACAGATGCTTACCAGAGAGTAGGTGGGTGGAGGATGCGTGAAATAGGCGAAAGGCACTAAGAGTACACTTATCTTGATGAGCACTGAGTAACATGTAGAATTGTGGAATTACTATATTGTACACCTGAAACTAATATAACTCTGTATATTCACTCTACTGGAATTAAAATTTTTTTAATTAAACTATAGGAAACAAACTGAGGATTGCTGGAGGGGAGGTGGTGGGGGAATGGAGGAATTGGCTGATGGGCATTAAGAAGGGCACATGATGTGATGAGCACTGGGTATTATATGAAACTGATAAATTATTGAACACTATGTCTGAAACTAATGATGTACTAAAAATTGGCTAATTGAATTTAAATTAAAAAAAGAAAAAAATTATATAAAAAAAACCTTACCCACATTAGATTTTCCTGGGTTGCTTGAAATTTTTAGAAGGATGAGTACATATTTGCCATTATTTTTTTTTGATGTTTTCATCCCTCAAGGCCCCAGCCTAAAGTTAACTCCTACATGAAGTCCACTTGTAATCTCCTGAAAACATTGTGTTTGAAAATTAAACTTACCCCATTCAGCCTTCACAGGTATGTGTTTCTAGGTCCTCAGAGAAGAGTTGGTGGAGGAAAAGGATGGAATTCCCTGATGCCAGTGCTTCCTCTGGGGCAGACAATGTGGTGTCACTCATGTATTACTACATTCCCCGTACTTATGTAAAGACAGATTGACAAAACCTAAGCCTCCTATGAGCAAATCTCAATCCCTTTCTGATCTCAATTTCTGAAGTATCCTTCCAGTTCTGGATTCTATTACAAGATGCAGGATTTTATGCAGCTTCTTTTGTGAAGACTTCTGAGAGGAGTATGGCCACTATCATTCTCTTTCTCTCTCTCTTCCTCTCTCTCATCTCTTCTATTTCCCTCTCTCTTCTGTCTCTCCCTCCCACCCTCTCTCTGTTATCTGTTTCTGACTCTTTCTTTCTCCCTTTTTCTCTTTTCTCCTCCCTTCTTCCTCTTGTCCCTCTCTGGCATTCTCTATTTCTTCTTCTCTTTCTGTCTCTCTGACTTACTTTCTACCTCTCTCTCCTTGATCTCTCCCTCTCTTTCTGATTCTTTCTCTCTCTCTGCCCCACCCCCAACCCCAGGAAATGAATCTGGCTGAACAGCTCCCAACCCAAAATAACTCTGATGCTTCCTGAGTGTTGCTGGTTAGTAGAAGTAGAAATGAGGTCCATCTGAAGGCCTCAGGAAGCTCAAACCCCCCACCCCTCCCCTAGGGAAGTGTTCACAGAGCTAAGGAGGAAGGCAACAGGATGAAGCATCTCATATCAGGGCCAGCTGGCTCTTACCCTCCAGCCTTTTGCCCAAAGAGAGGACATTGCCCACAGATCACAAAGGATCTCCATCTCCTAGGTAATCCAAACCAGAGATTCTTAACAACCATATACTCTCTCTTCCCTCTCCCCTGCCCCATCATTTTAAAGAGGTGAAAACTGAGGCCCACGGACATGAAATGAATGGAACACTGCTCCACATGAATTAATGGAAGAAATGGAAATAGAATGCTTGTCCCCAGATTCCTAATCAAGTGCTCTTGAAAAAATTATAATTGGTAGAAGAAAGGGATAAAGATGGGGGGGTAATCAGAAGGGGGAATGAAGCATGAGAGACTATGAACTCTGAGAAACAAACTGAGGGCTTCAGAGGGGAGGGGGGTGGGGGAATGGGATAGGCTGGTGATGGGTAGTAAGGAGGGCACATATTTCATGGTGCACTGGGTGTTATATGCAAATAATGAATCATCGAACTTTACATCAAAAACCAGGGATGTACTGTATGGTGACTAACATAATAAAAAATATTATTATAATAAAAAATTATAAAACTGATTCAACACCGTCAGTTGAAAGACACATTTCAGAACATTTTGCTAAAAGAAAGAAGGTTGAAGATAGTGATGAGTGGGGTAGAGACTCAACAGATCCCCAGATTGTGGGGTGCCTGGGTGGTTCAGTTGGTTAGTCAGGCTGACTCTTGATTTTGGCTCAGGTCATGATCTCAGGATCCTGGGATCAAGCCCCATGTTGGTTCTGTGCTTAGCAGGGAGTCTGCTTGAGGATTCTCTCTCTCCCTTTGCCGCCCCCCTCTCAAATAAGTAAACAATTTAAAAAAATAGATACCTAGATTGTGAACACTCAAGGACAGGGTCCAGATCTCTCTTGTCTCCAATGAAAGCCCAATACAATATCTGGTCCAAGGTCAGTGATGAATAAATAAGGGAGGGAGCTGCCATCAGGGCACTTGGGGGACACTTATGACTCTTCTGGGGCTCTGGGTATTTATATGGAACATTCCAGAAACCTGGAAATCAATGGATCAAGAGATTTAGTCTCAGTCTCTTCTAAACTTGCTCAGTCAAGAGTTACCCCCTTACTAACCCCCATAAATCAATTTCTTCTTTGTAAAAGGAGTAATAATATCTGTCTCATCTGGCTCCCTGGGGCTTAGAGCAGTAGCAATTTTTTTTAAAAGAAAAGATAGGAAACAGCTTTGACAAAAACAAGACAGTGCTCTGCAAATGTGACGGTTGGGTGCTATGGTGATGTCCCAGCTGGCAATTATGTTCTCAGCAGCCAAAGCAATGCCAAGTGAGTCATCCTCTCACTCTTAAAGCTGAAGACCTTGAAAGGGGAGAAATGAGGTGGGCCTTTTGTGAAGAGATTTTTCTGTGAAGGGGGACCAGAAAAGGGGTGAACAGAGCCCCCCACATACATACTGTGTCCCAGATTCTAGCTTCTTAAGCATTAACAGCCAGCTTAAGCAGGACTGCATCCCCTATTCTGGTATTTATTTTTTCTTTTGGTTTCATTTTTTTTCCTATTTTTAAAAAAATTTTAGTTAGTTAATATGTAATGTAATACTAGTTTCAGGAGTAGAATGTAGGAATTCATCACTTACATGTAACACCCAGTGCTCAACACAACAACTGCCCTCCTTAATACCCATTACCCATTTAGCCCATCCACTGCCCCCCTCCCCTCCATCAATGCTCAGGTTGTTCTCTATAGTTAAGAGTTTCTTATGGTTTGCTTCTGTCTCTTTTTATCCTTTCCCCTATGTTCATATGTTTTTTTTTTTCTTAAATTCCACATATGGTATTTGTCTTTCTCTGACTGACTTATTTTGCTTAGCGTAATACACTCTAGCTCCACCTATGTCATTACAAATGACAAGATATCATTCTTTTCGATAGCTGAGTAATATTCCTCTGTGTGTGTGTGTGCGTGCGTGTGTGTGTGTGTGTGTGTGTGTATCACATCTTCCTTATGCATTCATCCTTTGATGGATATTTGGGCTCTTTCCATGATTTGGCTATTGTTGATAATGCTGTTATAAACAGAGTGAAGGTACCCCTCCTTGAATCAGTACTTTGTATCCTTTGGGTAAATACCTAGTAGTGCAGGGTACCTGGGTAGCTCATTCAGTTAAGTGTCCACCTTCACCTCAGGTCATGATCCTGGGATCCTGGGGTTGAGCCCCACATCAGGCTCCCTGCTCAGTGGGGAACCTGCATCTCCCTCTCCTGCTCCCCCTACTTGTGCTCTCTCTGTCAAATAAATAAATAAAATCATTAAAAAAATAATATCAGTAGTGTAACTGTTGGGTCATATGGTAGCCCTATTTTTAACTTTTTGAGAAACTTCCATACTGTTTTCCAGAGTGGCTGCACCAATTTCTATTCCCTTCAACAGTATAAGAGGGTTCCCCTTTCTCCATATCTTTGCCGGCATCTGTTGTTTCCTGTGTTGTTAATTTTAGCTGTTCTGACAGATGTGAGGTGGTATCTCATTGTGGTTTTGATTTGTCATTCCCTAATGATGACTGATGTTGAGCATATTTTCACGTGTCTGCTGGATATCTGAATGCTTTCTTTGAAAAAAACGTTTATTCGTGTCTTCTGCCTATATCTTAACTGGATTGTTTCTTTTTTGGGTGTGTGGCTTGATAAGTTCTTCATAGATATTGGATCTAACCCTTTAATAGATACATCATTTGCTGGCTTTTCCCATTCTGTAGGCAACCTTTTAGTTTTGATGATTGTTTCCTTAGTTGTGCAGAAGATTTTATCTTGATAAAGTCCCAATAGTTCAGTTTTGCTTTTATTTCCCTTGCCTGAAGAGATGTGTCTAGTAAGAAGTTGCTATGGCCAAGGTCAAAGAGGTTTCTACTTGTGTTCTTCTCTAGGATTTTGATGGTTTCCTGTCTCACGTTTAGGTCTTTCATCCATTTTGAATTTATTTTTGTTTATGGTATAAGAAAGTGGAACACTTGAATTTCACTGCATGTTGCTCTCCAGTTTTCCCAACACAATTTGTTGAAGACACTATCTTTTTTCCATTGGATATTCTTTCCTGCCTTGTCAAAGATTAGTTGACCATAGAGTTGTGGGTCCAATTCTGGGTTTTCTATTCTGTTCCATTGATCCATGTGTTTTTGTGCCCATACCATACTGTCTTGATGACTACAGCTTTATAGTATAGCTTGAGGTCTGGAATCATGCCTCCAGTTTTGTTTTTCTTTTTCAGGATTGCTTTGGCTATTCAGGTTCTTTACATGTGGTTCCATACAAATTTTAGAATTGTTCTAGCTCTGAAAAATACAGGCGGTATTTTGGTAGGGATTGCACTGAATGTGTAGATTGCTTTGGATATCATAGACATTTTAACAATATTTTTTTTCTAATCCATTTGCATGGAATGATTTTCCATATCTTTTTTTATTATAATAATATTTTTATTATATTATGTTAGTCACCATACAGTACATCCCTGGTTTTTTATGTAAAGTTCAATGATTCAATAGTTGTGTATAACACCCAGTGCACCATGCAATATGTGCCCTCCTTACTACCCATCACCACCCTATCCCATTCCCCCACCCCCTCCCCTCTGAAGCCCTCAGTTTGTTTCTCAGAGTCCATAGTCTTTTATGCTTCATTCCTCCTTCTGATTACCCCCTTTCTTTATCCCTTTCTTCCCCTACCAATCTTCCTAGTTCTTATGTTCCATAGATGAGAGAAACCATATGATGTCTTTCTCTGCTTGACTTATTTCACTTAGCATGATCTCCTCCAGTGCTGTCCATGTTGCAGCAAATGTTGAGAAATCGTTCTTTTTGATAGCTGAGTAATATTCCATTATCTTTGTGTCCTCTTCCATTTCTTTCTTAAGAGTTCTAAAGTTTTCAGAGTACAGATCTTTTACCTCTTTAGTTAGGTTTAGTCCTAGGTATCTTATGGTTTTTGGTGCAATTGTAAATGGGTTTGATTCCTTAATTTCTCTTTCTGCTGCTTCATTATTGGTGTGTAGAAATGCAACACATTTCTGTAAGTTGATTTTATATCCTGTGACTTTGCTGAATTCATGTATCAGTTCTACCAATTTTTTTGTGGAGTCTTTCAGGTTTTCTATGTAGTGTATCATATCATCTCTGAATAGTGAGAGTTTGACTTCTTCCCTCCTGATTTGGATGTCTTTTTTTTTCTTTTTGTTTTCTGATTCCTCAGGCTAAAACTTCCAGTATCATGTTAAATAACAATGGTGAGAGTGGATATCCCTGTCTTGTTCTTGTCTTTAGAGGAAAAGCTTTCAGTTTTTCCCCATTGAGGATGATATTAGCTGTGGGTCTTTTGTATATGGCCTTCATGATGTTGAGGTATGTTCCCTCTATCCCTGCTGTGTTGAGGGTTTTTATCAAGAATGCTGGTGATGGGTATTAAGGAGGGCACGTATTGCATGGAGCACTGGGTGTTATACGCAAATAATGAATCATGGAACACTACATCAAAAACTAAGGATGTACTCTATGGTGACTAACATAACATAATAAAAAATTATTATTTAAAAAAAAGAATGGATGCTGTATTTTTTCAAATGCTTTTGCTGCATCTTTTGAGAGGATCATATGTTTCTTATCCTATCTTTTATTACTGTGGTATATCAGATTGATTGATTTGTGAATATTGAACCACCCCCGCAGCCCAGGAATAAATCCCACTTGATTGTGGTGAATAATTCTTTTAATGTACTGTTGCATTTTATTGGCTAGTATTTTATTGAGAACTTTTGCATCCATGTTCATCAGGGATATTGGCCTGTAATTGTCCTTTTTAGTGGGGTCTTTCTCTGGTTTTGGAATCAAGATGATGCTGGCCTCATAAAATGAATTTGTAAGTTTACCTCCCATTTCTATTTTTTGAAACAGTTTGAGAAGAATAGGTATTAACTTCTGAAATGTCTGGTAGAATTTCCCCTGGGAAGCCATCTGGCCCCGGACTTTTATTTGTTGGGAGATTTTTGAATACTGATTCCATTTCTTTGCTGGTTATTGGTCTGTTCAAATTTTCTATTTTTTCCTGTTTCAGTTTTGGTAGTTTATATGTTTCTAGGTATTTATCCATTTCTTCTGAGTGACCAGTTTGTTGGCATATAATTTTTCATAATATTCTCTTATAATTATTTGTATTTCTGTGGTGTTGGTTATGATCACTCCTCTTTTGTTTGTGATTTTGTTTATTTGGGTCTTTTTTTCTTTTGATTTTGATAAGTCTGTGTAGCAATTTATCAATTTTATTAATTCTTTCAAAGAACCTGCTCATAGTTTCAATGATTTGTTCTACTGGGTTTTTTTCTTTGTTCGTTTCTGTATTATTTATTTCTGTTCTAATCATTATTATGTCCCTACTTCAGCTGGTTTTAGGCTTCATTTGTTTTTCCTTTCCTAATTCCTTTAGGGATAAGGTTATGTCATGTATTTGAGATTTTCCTTGTTTCTTGAGGAAGACCTATATTACTATATAATTCCTTCTCATGACTGCCTTTGTTGCACCACAAAGGTCTGGACTGTTGTGTTTTCATTTTTATTTGCTTCCATGTATTTTTTTTATTTCTCCTTTAATTTCCTGGTTAACCCATTCATTCTTTAGAAGGATGTTTTTTAACCTCTATATATTCGAGGACTTTCCAATTTTTTTTCCTTGTGGTTGACTTCAAGTTCATAGTGTTGTGGTTGGAAAATATGCATGGTATGATCTTGATCTTTTTGTGTTTGTTGAGGCCTGATTTGTGATCCAGTATGTGATCTATTCTGGAAAATGTTCTGTGTGCACTCAAAAAGAATGTGTATTCTGCTGCTGAATATATCTGTTAAGTACATCTGGTCCAATGTGTCATTCAAAGGTATTGTTTCCTTGTAGCCTTTCTGCTTAGACGATCTGTCCATTGCTGTAAGTGGGTGTTAAACTCCCCTAGTATTATTGCTCCAGTTGGGGCATAAATATTTACAGTTGTTTGATCTTGATTGATAGAGCTCTTAATTATGATATAGTGCCCTTCTTCATGTCTTATTTCTGTCTTCAGTTTAAAATCTCATTTGTCAATATAAGTATGGCTACTCAGGCTTTCATTTGATGTCCATTAGCATGATTGATGGTTCTCTATCCCCTTACTTTCAATCTACAGTTGTCCTTAGGTCTATAATGAGTCTCTTGTAGGCAGCATATAGATAGGTCATGTTGTTGTTGTTTTAATCCATTCTGATACACTATGGCAGTTTATGGAGCATTTAGTCCATTTATATTCAGAGTGATTACTAATAGATATGAATTTAGTGCCACTCTACTACCTGTAAAGTCACTGTCTCCAGAGATTTTCTCTGTTCCTTTCTAGGCTTTGTTGCTTTTGGTCTTTCTTTCCCACTCAAATACTTTCTTTCCCTTTAATATTACTTGCAGGGCTGGTTTAAAACTCCTTTAGTTTCCGTGAAAGACTATGGACTCTGGGAAACAAACTGAGGGCTTTAGAGGGGAAGGGGTTGGGGGATTGGGATAGGCCGGGGATGGGTATTAAGGAGGGCACATATTGCATGGTGCACTGGGTGTTATACGCAAGTAATGAATCATGGAAATTTACATCAAAAACTTGGGTTTTACTGTATGGTGACTAACATAACATAACAAAAAATTATTATAAAAAATAGGTCACAACAGGCAGCCCGATGTCTGAGTGAGGCACAGCATGAATTTAAGAGTAGGTGTGGGGAGTTAAGATGGCGGAGGAGTAGGGTACCCCTTTTTCAGCCGGTCCCCTGAGTCGAGTTGGATAGGTACCAGACCAGCCTGAACATCCACAAAATCAGCCTGAGACGCAGTAAGATACATCTGGATCTCTACAAATGAACATCTCCAGCGATCAGTATTGAGGTACGAAGCAGGGAGCCATGAAACCGCGCACAGATATCGGAAGATAAACGGAAGGGGGAGGGAGCCGCCGTGTTGGGGCACTGGGAAGCAGTAGCCACCTACACGGGAGAGTGGGCAGACGCTCGGACCAGCACCCCTGAGAGAGCAGACTGAGACCTTGAGCCAGGGAACACACGACCAGACTGAAAACCAGAGCTCCAGTGTGCTCACTAGAACCAGACTGAGACCGGGAGCTGCGGAGCGCGTGGGGGCGGCTGGTGGTTGGCGGCTGGTGGCTGGCAGTGTTGGAAACACAAAAGACAGAGACGCGCTGGCCCTGGACGTGAGGGCTGGGACGCCAGGTGTGGGACGCACAGCCCGGGACGCTGCAGGGGTGAACAGCACCAACACAAACAGAGTTAAAGTGGTCAAAACATCAGTGGAGAAAGGTTCGCGATCCCTCTGTTCTGAGACAGAGGCTGAGATTCTGCCACTGCTGCTCTGACTCTCAGAAGAGGCACAGCAAACCACCAGGGAAAGCCGCCAGAGAACAAAAGTCTGGAAATACCAGCTCACAGTGTGCCCATCCCCATCCCCCCTCAGGGGACACAGAAACTCTACTCAAACAGCGTTGCCTGAGTATCGGTGCAGCAGGCCCCTCCCCAAGAAGGCAGGCTGAAAAATCAAGAAGCCCACATTCCTTAAACCCGTATAAAACAAGGGCACACAGCCTTGGTCCCGGTCAATATTGGGGCTCTGGACAAGCCTGCAACCTCTCCTCATCAGAATGACAAGAAGGAATAATCCCCCCCAGCAAAGAAAAGACAATGAGTCTGTGGCCTCTGCTACAGAACTAATGGATATGGATACAACCAAATTATCAGAAATGGAATTCAGAGTAACAATGGTCAAGATGATGTGTAGACTTGAAAAAAGTATTAATGAAAATGTTAATGAGAATATAGAATCTCTAAGGGTGGAAATGAGAGTGAATCTGGCAGAAATTAAAAATTGTATGATCCAAATGCAGTCAAAACTAGAGGCTCTGACGGCCAGGGTGAATGAGGCAGAAGACTGTATCAGCGAATTGGAGGATGGGTTAGTAGAAGAGAAAACTAAAACAGAATCTGGACTCAAAAAAATCCACACTCGGGAATGTAGATTACGGGCGATTACCGACTCAATGAATCGTTCCAATGTCAGAATCATTGGCATCCCCGAGGGGGTGGAGAAAAACAGAGGTCTAGAAGAGATATTTGAAAAAATTGTAGCTGAAAGCATCCCTAATCTATCAAGGGAAACAAACATTCGTGTCCGACAGGCAAAGAGGACTCCTCACAAGCTCAACCATGACAAACATACACCACATCATGTCATAGTGCAGTTCGCAAGTATTAGATCCAAGGATACATAATGAAAGCGGCCAGGGCAAACAAATTTCTCATGTAGCAAGGCAAAGTTATCAGAATTATGTCAGACCTGTCTACACAGACCTGGAATGAGAGAAAGGGTTGAGGGGGCATTTTTAAAGCTCTTTCAGAGAAAAACATGCAGCCAAGGATCCTTTATCCAGCAAGGCTATCATTCAAAAATGATGGAGAAATAAAGACCTTCCAGAATCATCAGTCACTGAACAATTTCGTAACCATGAAACCAGCCCTACAGGAGATATTAAAGGGGGTTCTATAAAAGTAAAAAGGCCCCAAGAGTGATACAGAACAGAAAGTCACAATCTATAGAAACAGACTTTACTGGCAACATGGCAACATTAAAATCATATCTCTCAATAATTAGTCTCAATGTAAATGGCCTAAATGCTCCCATAAAATGGCAACAGGGTTGTAGATTGGATAAAAAGACATGACCCATCCATTTGCTGTCTACAAGAGACTCATTTTGAACCTAAAGATACAACCAGACTGAAAGTAAAGGGATGGAATACCATCTTTCACGCCAATGGACCTCAAAAGAAACCTGGGGTAGCAATTCTCATATCAGATAGATTGGATTTTTCACTAAAGACTATAGTTGGAGACACAAAAGGGCACTATATTATTCTTAAAGGATGTATCCAAAGAGTGGATATGACAATTATAAATATATATGCCCCCAAAAGGGGGGCAGCAAGATACACAAGCCAACTCTTAACCACAATACAGAGACATATAGATAAAAATACACTAATAGTAGGAGACCTCAACACTCCACTATCAGCAATAGACAGATCACCTAAGCAAGAAATCAGCAAAGAAACAAGAGCTTTGAATGCCATACTCGACGAGTTGGACCTCATAGATACATATACAACACTACACCCCAGAACGAAAGGATACTCATTCTATTCTAATGCCCATGGAACATTCTCAAGAATAGACCATGTTCTGGGTCACAAAACAGGTCTCAACTGATACCAAAAGACTGAAATCATTCCCTGCATATTCTCAGACCACAACGATCTGAAATTGGAACTCAACTAAAATGAGAAATTTGGAAGAAAGTCAAACACTTGGAGACTAAGAAACATCCTGCTCAGGAATGACTCGATAAACCAGGAAATCAAAAATTAATTTAAACAATTTATGGAGACCAACAAGAATGAAAACACAATAGTCCAAAACCTATGGGATACTGCAAAGGCAGTCCTAAGGGGGAAATACATAGCCATCCAAGCCTCACTCAAAAGAATAGAAAAATCTAAAATGCAGTTTTTATATACTCACCTCAAGAGGCAGGAGCAGCAAAAGAGGGACTGCCCTAATCCACTCACGAGGAAGCAGTTGACCAGGTTTAGAGCTGAAATCAATGAATTAGAAACCAGGAGCACAATAGAGCAGATCAACAGAACTAGAAGCTGGTTCTTTGAGAGAATCAATAAAATTGACAGACCACTGGCAAGACTTATCCAAAAGAATAGAGAAAGGACCCACATTAATAAAATTATGAATGAAAAAGGAGCAGTCACAACCAACACCAATGAAATTAGAAGGATTATTAAAAACTTTTATCAACAGCTTTATGCCAATAAATTAAGCAATCTGGAAGAGATGGAGGCCTTCCTGGATACCTATAAACTACCAAGACTGAAACAGGAAGAAATTGATTTTTTAAACAGGCCAATTAATTATGAAGAGATTGAGTCAGTGATAAAAACAACCTTCCAAAAAACAAAACTCCAGACCTGGACGGTTTTCCTGGGGAATTCTACCAAACATTCAAAGAAGAAATAACAGCTACTCTCCTAAAGCTATTTCAAAAAATAGAAACAGAAGGAAAGCTACCAAACTCATTCTATGAGGCCAATATTACCTTGATCCCCAAACCAGGCAAAGACCCCATCAAAAAGGAGAATTACAGACCGATTTCCCTAAAGAATATGGATGCCAAAATCCTCAACAAGATCCTGGCTAATAGAATCCAAAGTACATTAAAAGGATTATCCATCATGACCAAGTGGGATTCATCCCTGGGATGCAAGCGTGGTTCAATATTCGCAAATCGATCAGTGTGATACATCATATCAAAAAGAAAAGACTCAGGAACCATATGATCCTCTCAATTGATGCAGAAAAAGCATTTGACAATGTACAGCATCCTTTCCTGATGAAAACCCTTCAGGTGTAGGGATAGAGTGTACATTCCTCAATCTCATAAAAACCATCTATGAAAAGCCTACAGCAGATATCATTTTCAATGGGGAAAAGCTGAAAGCCTTTCCCTTAAGATCAGGAACAGGAAAAGGATGCCCACACTTGCCACTATTATTCAACATAGTACTAGAAGTCCTTGCAACAGCAATCAGACAACAAAAAGGGATAAAAGGTATCCAAATCGGCAAAGAAGAAGTCTACCCTATGCCCCAGCCATTTCACTACTGGGTATTTACTCCAAAGTTACAGATGTAGTGAAGAGAAGAGCCATATGCACCCCAATGTTCATAGCAGCATTGTCCACAATAGCTAAATTGTGGAAGGAGCCGAGATGCCCTTCAACAGATGACTGGATTAAGAAGTTGTGGTCCATATATACAATGGAATATTACTCAGCTATCAGAAAGAACGAGTTCTCAACATTTGCTGCAACATGGACGGCACTGGAGGAGATAATGCTAAGTGAAATAAGTCAAGCAGAGAAAGGCAATTATCATATGATTTCTCTCACGTATGGTATATAAGAACTAGGAAGATTGGTAGGGGAAGAAAGGGATAAAGAAAGGGGGTGTAACCAGAAGGGGGAATGAAACATGAGAGACTATGGACTATGAGAAACAAACTGAGGGCTTCAGTGGGGAGGGTAGTGGGGGAATGGGATAGGGTGGTGATGGGTAGTAAGGAGGGCACGTATTGCATGGTTCACTGTGTGTTATACGCAGCTAATGAATCATCGAACTTTACATCAGAAACCAGGGATGTACTGTACGGTGACTAACATAATATAATAAAAAAACATTAAAATTAAAAAAAGAAAAGAAAACAAATAAAAATAAATAAATAAATAAATAAATAAATAAATAAATAAATAAATAAATACAATAAAACTCCTTAGTTTCTGTTTGTCTAAGAAACTCTTCATCTCTCCTTTTATTCTGAATGACAGCCTTGCTGGATAAAGTGTTTTTGGCTGCATATTCTTCCCATTCATCATGTTGAATATATTATCCCACCATCTTCTGGCCTGCTAGTTTTCTGTGGAGATATTTGCTGCTATCGTGATTTGTCTTCCCTTCTAGGTTAGGGCGTTCTTTTCCTTGCTGCTTTCAGGATTCTATCCTTATCTGTGTTTTTTGTAAATTTTACTATGATATGTCTTGGTGTTGGCCAGCTTTTGTTGATTTTGGTGGGAGTTCTTTGTTCATCTTGAATGTGGATGTCTGTTTTTTTCCCCAGATTAGGGAAGTTTTCAGCTATAATTTCCTCAAATAAACCTTCTGCCCCTTTTCCCCTCTCTTCTTCTGGGACTCCTATGAAATGAATGTTATTATGTTTTATGGAGTCTGAGTTTCTTAAGTCTACATTCCTAATCAAATATTTTTCTTTCCCTCTTCTTTTCAGCTTCATTATTTTACATAATTTTATCTTCTGTATCACTCATTTGTTTACCTGCTTCTTCCATCCTTGTGGTCATTTTAATTCAGTCGGTTTTACATCTCAGTAATGCATTATTTATTTATTTATTTATTATTTTATTTGTTTTAAATTAACATATAATGTGTTATTTGTTTCAGGGGTACAAGTCTGTGATTCTTCAATCTTATATAATACTCAGTGCTCATTACAACACATTCTCTCCCCATTGTCCATCACCCAGTTACCCCATCACCTCCTCCAGCAACCCTCGGTTTCCTAAGATTAAAAGTCTCTTATGGTTACAGCATTTTTTTAAATTTCAGCCTGACTCATTTTTAGGTCTTTTATCTCTGTGGTAAGGGTCTTTCTGGTTTCTTCTATGCTTTTCTCAAGACTAGCAAGTATTCTTATGATTCTTGTTTTAAATTCTGGTTCAGACATATTATATCGATTTTGATTAGCTCCCTGGGCATGATCTCTGCTTGTTCTTTCTTTTGGATGAGTTCTTCCAACTTGGTATTTTGTCTAGGACTCTGTTTTTTGTGTTTTAGGAAAGCCTGTGTCTGGTCCTATTTCCACTAGTGCTGAAGCTTTGCAGCACTCTATGATCAGTAGATCTGGTGTGTGCGGGAGGGAGTGGGGTGGGGGAGTTCTGCTGGTCTTTGGCAGGAGGGGGCCACTGTTACTCTGGCTCTCAATCACACTTGCCTTAATAAAAAAGGCACCTGCAGAGTGCAGGGTGGTGGGCGTGTCATAAGCAGCTCAAGCCTCCACTGTGTGTGTTGTGCCATTCACTGAAGTCCATCCATGCTGATAGAAGGCTGAAAAATGGTGTCAGCCTACTTCGTTTCCTGGAGAGGGGAATTCACACCCACTGCTGTCCAGGAAGCCCTTACAGAAGAGCGAACAATCTCCCCTCTTGTGTCCCAGGCTTCCGCCTAACCCTGCCTTCACCCTGTCTGTGTTCAAGCCATCTGCCCACCTGGTGATGCAGTGTTCCTATGTTTTATTTCAGGCATGTGCTTGGGTTTCAAGACTCCAAATTTTAGGGACACAGCACAGCATGAACCTACACTGATCCTCTGGACAGGGGTCTCACCATGCTGTGGCTGGTGTCAGTTTGTCCCAGAAAAGCAGTCACAATACTGCTTGGATTTAATGGTAAAGCATAGCAAAATGCTAGTATCCAGGTTAGGTGCCCTTGGCATGCATCTCTGCCATTATGCTAATGAATGGGGCAGCTCAATGTTGCCCACCAGCTCTTTTGTTCCCTGAGAGGCAGTGCCACCTCTCCCAAATGCACTTCAAGAAAGGGAACTGTCTCTCCCAGTGTGATCTAAGGGATCTTCAGACCACACTGTCTGCTTCCAGGCCTCTGTCCTCCTTCTCCACAGAAGCACCAATATGCCCATCAGACTTGACCTTGATGATGGCACAGACTTCTAAAACTTCAGACTTTCAGCTCTGCTCCTTTTAAAACTTTCAATAATCAGCCTCTCTAGCTTTCCCAGTCAATGGTTTTGGAGATGTGTTTTTCTTTCCTTTTTTTTAAGATTTTATTTATTTATTTGACAGAGAGAGAGACAGTCAGCGAGAGAGGGAACACAAGCAGGGGGAGTGGGAGAGGAAGAAGCAGACTCCCAGCAGAGGAGCCTGATGTGGGGCTTGATCCCAGGACCCTGGGATCACGCCCTGAGCCAAAGGCAGACAGACGCTTAATGACTGAGCCACCCAGGTGCCCTGTATGCTGCCTTTTCTCTTCTCTCTCTCTCCTACCTCTGTGATCATGGCTCCCTGCCCTCCACAGCACCCATGATTCTTTTCTCCTGAAAATCACATCTCCACACCTTCTACCTTCCATGATGTGGCTTCTTTTTTCCCTCTAGTTGTTCAGTTTGTTCTCTCAGTTCCCAGATCAATTTTCTGGGTGTTCAGAATGTTTTGATAATTATTTAGCTGTGTTCAACAGATAAGGCAAATATACGGTCCTCCAACTACTCTGCCATCTTAACTCATCTGTCTCCTACTCTGCTATTTAATTCTGAGATACTATGGCCCCAAGCCATTGGGGTTTCTGAGGGACTAGACATCAGAATCCCCAATTTCTATTCAGTCCCAGTTTTACAGCCAGCTTTGGGCTCTAGTTTTGACTGTAACTAATTTACTCTGTGACTTCAGACAAACTGCATTCTGTCTCTGAGCACTTCTTACTTGTAATATGAAGAATGATCTAGAAGCATAAAATTATCTTTCAAGAGTCCTGGAATAGAATTTAGAATATCTGGATATCCCAACTTTGTCACAATACCTGCATGACCTTACACAAGTTCTTTTCTGGGCCTGTTTTGGCAACTATAAAATGAAGTGCTTGGTTTAGATCCTTATCACTGTGTTTCAAGAGTCCTGAGATTCAGAAAATCTGAGTTCTAGCTCTAATTGTCACAGAATGAACCATTGTCTCAGTTTAGACTGGTCTTATTCCTTCTTTGGGCTTCAATTTCCCCATATGTATCATGAGGGGGTTCAAATATAAGTTATTTAAACACACCCTGTCATTCTAATAGCCCGTCATTCTAAAATTTTGTAAGCACTGAAAATAAGTGAAGGGAGTGGGAGGACACGCCCAGAATAATTTCTCATAAATTAGCAGTGGTCGCCCTCTATAGATCTGATCTGAAAGTGCGGGACCAGCTATACTTAACCTGCTGATACAGCTGCTAAAGAGCTGAGACAGGAGTGGAACACAGAAGACAACTGGATACTTCACCAGATAGGGCCAGACACATAGACTAGGGTTGACCTACAAACCTCCTGGCCCCTTCTTAATAAGAGGGATACAGATACAAGTATGTGCTGGGAGAGTACATCTTCCCTACCAGCCACCAATTACAAGAGACTTTCCAGAACTACACAGAGAGCCTGGCAAGTGGCATATCTGTCATGGGTAAATTTGGTATATATGGGGAGATGTGGATGAATGTTTGAGGGTGGAGTGTGACTGTGCTATGGGGGGGGTGCGAGAATGAGTTAGTTCCATGGTCTAGAATTTTCACATGTGAGGAAGAGAACTGTTCTTAACATATGGTAAGAACTGCTCAAATTAAAGTGTTTTCCAGTGTCCCCCTCTACTCCCTGCCCTTCTCAGAGTAGAAGTAATTCACATCTGGGCAGAAGACCCAATATGACTTTAGTGTGGAAGTAAGTACCTAAATCATGAAAAGGAGCATAAGTGTTGAGGAGTGCTCAGTATTCAGAGAAGACCCTAAAGGTCTAAAGGATTTGTAGGCTAAATCTTGGAGTATCACTAAATTTGGGACAATCCATGAATTCATTCGTACAGGGCATTATGTGCTGAAGGCTGAGGACAGATTCAGATATAGGGTTCTGCTACAAAAATAAGGACATACTAAACCTTTCATCGCTGTCATTCTATAATGTTTCATTATATAATACCTGCCAGGTCATGACACTCTCCCCCTTCTCTCCTTTTCAGTTAAAAATTCTGACCATCCAACCCAGATACAAGGGGGAAAACAAAGGAAGAAAGTGTTTCTTCTTGTGTGATAGAGGTGGTTACAACTCTACTTCTGCTCCTGACTCACTATATAACTCAGATCAAGTCCCAGCCTCTCTCTGGGTCTGTTTTTCCACCTGAAATGGAAGGGGGTTGGACTTGATGAGTTTCCAGGCTTCTTTTAGCCCTAACATTCTACATGGTTCTTTTATAATGTTCTGACGTTCTTCACCTATCCAAATAGGTCCCAGACATTCCTAAGATTCTTTCAACTCTAAGGTTCTACCCTAGTCATTCAAGCTTCTAAGGCCTCCACAACATCCTAGCCCCACCCCATCCCTTCATTCTGCTGCCACCACTGCTTCTGCATGCAATGGGGTACAGTCTTCTTGACTTTTGGTTGGAAATTCTAATCATCTATTTCTGATGCTGGTGAGTTAACAAAGATTGGTACAGTATTTTTTTTAAACTCAATATCATGTTTTAATTGTTTCCAGAATGATTAAAAGTAGAGTGTTCTTTTAACAAACCAGAAGAAAATAAAAGTAAATTCTAACCTAATTTTATTTTATTTTTTTATTTTTACTTTTTTTAGATTGGTACAGTATTCCTCTGAAGTGACAGAACTCCCAGCTCTGCCACTACTTCTATATGTCCTTGGGAAAATCTCCTCTTTTCACTTCAACTAATTTTTCCCATTTTTAATTTAAAAGCAGTGGACTAGAATAGTCTCTGAAAACACCAAATTGTTCCAACATCTTCTAGGTATGAGAAGGTAGAAATTTTCTTTGATGCTTTGCCATAATCTTGATCTTCTTTCAGTGCTTCTTAAATGGAAACCTCTCTCCTTACAACCTGCCACCTCTGAGAAGTGTCCAGGGTTTCCACCACTATGCCCTAACCAGGAGAGTCAATCTTCCCTTCCACTTCAGCTTTTGGACTTTTCTCCTTCCCTCCCCCACCCCATTCCCACCACAAACAAAAAGTTCTTCATTACTAGTCAAGGTGTTTGCGAGTGATAATAGTTTATTGTGAGGAGCAGATGCAATAGAAATAGCAAATTTCTTTTTACCTTATCAAATTATTTGCCCACACATCCTGTCATTAGTTTAATGTATCTCCCCATCCCTGCTGATGCCCATAAGCCTTTCCCAGAAAAGCCACAGACAGACCCTAGAATGAAGACTCCAAAGGGTATTTTATTTAAAAGATTTATAAACAGAATTATGTTCACAGCTTTAGCAACAGTGAGAGCTCAGCTCAACCTCCCAGCTCAGCCTCACTGTCCAAGGAACTTCCTCAAACACCTCAGTGGATTGACTTGAAGTCAGACCTGAAGAAGTCCTTTTTCTTCTTCCTAGAAGCCAGTTCGAAGAGACGTGGTGGTCATGGAGGTGACCACCACAGAAAAATCCAGGAGAGAAGAGTATAGGGGTAATAGAAGAAAGAGGAGGAAGAAGAGGAGAAGAAGAAGAGGAGGTGGGAAAGTGGGAGCATTCAATAACAAGGAGGATTGGAGGTAAACACTTTGTGGGTAATAAAAAATGTTGGAAAAAATAAAAAATAATAATTATAAATGAATAAACTCCAAAAATATGTTTTAAAAGTTCTGGAAGAGGGGGGCGGAGTGGAGATGGCAGAGAAGTAGGGGTACCCTTTTTCAGGTGGTCCCCTGAATAAAGCTGGATAAGTACCAGACCATCCTGAAAACCCACGGAATCAGCCTGAGGCGCAGGAAGATATGTCTGGATCTCTACAAATGAACATCTCCAGCACTGAATATTGAGGTACAAAGCGGGCACAGTGATATCGGAAGATAAACGGAAGGGGGAGGAAGCCTCCGTGCTCGGGCGCTGGGAAGCGATAGCCATCTGCACTGGGGAGCACACAAACTCGCAGATGGGCACCCACAAGAGAGCAGACTGAGACTGTGAGCCCAGGAATGCGCAGGACCAGACTGAAAACCAGAGCTCCAGAGCGCTCACTGCAACCGGACTGAAACCAGGAGCTCAGGAACATGCGCCCGACCAGACTGAAAACTGGCACTCCAGAGTGCACACGAACATCACTGAAACGGAGCTCAGGAGCTGGCACGGGGAAGCTGGCAACTGGCGGTGTTAGAAACACAAAGGACAGAGACATGCCAGCCCTGGAAGTGAGGACTGGGATGCCCACTGCAGGGTTTTAGCAGCAACAACAGAAACAGAGTTAAAGAGGCCAGAAGAGCTCAATGGAGAGCGGACTGTGATCTCTCTGTTCTGAGACAGAGGCTAGGATATGGCCACTGCTGCTCTGACTATCAGAAGAGGCACAGAAAACCGCCAGGGAAAGCTGCCAGAGAACGAAAGCCTGGAAATACCAGCTCACATTGTGCCAATCCCCATCCCACCTGCAGGGAACAGGGAGACTCTACCCAAACAGGGTTGCCTGAATATCAGCGCGGTAGGCCCTTCCCGCAGAAGGCAGGCTGAAAAATCAAGAAGCCCACATCCCTAAGGTCCCTATAAAACGAGAGCAAACTGCCTGGGTCCTGGTCAATAATCTGGGCTCTGGGCAACCCCGCAACCTCTCCTCATCAGAATGACAAGAATAAATCCCCCCCAGCAAAGTAAAGATAGGGAGTCTGTGGCCTCTGCCACAGAACTGATGGATATGGATATAAACAAATTATCAGAAATGGAGTTCATTCTCAAACTCAATACATGAGAAACAAATAAACAAATCATAAAATGGGCAGAAGATATGAAGAGACACTTTTCCAATGAAGAAATACAAATGGCTAACACACACATGAAAAAATGTTCAAAATCATTAGCCATCAGGGAAATTCAAATCAAAACCACACTAAGATACCACCTTACACCAGTTAGAATGGCAAAAATTGAGAAGGCAAGAAACAACAATTGTTGGAGAGGATGTGGAGAAAAGGGATCCCTCTTACACTGTTGGTGGGAATGCAAGTTGGTACAGCCACTTTGGAAAACAGTGTGGAGGTCCCTTAAAAAATTAAAAATTGAGCTACCCTATGATCCAGCCAATGCACTACTGGGTATTTACTCCAAAGATACAGACGTAGTGAAGAGAAGGGCCATATGCACCCTAATGTTCATAGAAGCATTGTCCACAATAGCTAAATCATGGAAGGAGCTGAGATGCCCTTCAACAGATGACTGGATTAAGAAGATGTGGTCCGTATATACAATGGAATATTACTCAGCTATCAAGAAGAAGGATTTCTCAACATTTGCTGCAACATGGACGGCACTGGAGGAGATAATGCTAAGTGAAATAAGTCAAGCAGAGAAAGACAATTATCATATGGTTTCTCTCATCTATGGATCATAAGAACTAGGAAGATCAGTAGGAGAAGAAAGGGATAAAGAAAGGGGGGGTAATCAGAAGGAGGGAATGAAGCATGAGAGACTATGGACTCTGAGAAACAAACTGGGGGCTTCAGAGGGGAGGGGCGTGGGGGAATGGGATAGGCTAGTGGTGGGTGGTGAGGAGGACACATATTGCACCGTGCACTGGGTGTTATACGCAACTAATGAATCATGGAACTTTACATCAAGAACCAGGGATGTACTGTATGGTGACTAACATAATATAATAAAAAATATTAAAAATATAAACAAAAAAACCAGGGATGTGCTGTATGGTGACTAACATAACATAATAAAAATATTATTATTAAAAAAAAAGAGATCCTTATCTCTAACCAAAAACTGGTAAGAGGAAGGAGGGGGAGGTAGAGTTCACCTTCTTACCTTCTTGACCAATAGACCCACTATAGGTTCTCACTGGGCCTTAGTTTCTGGTTAGCCAGGGCTGTGGCATAATAGTGCTGGAAGTGGATCAGGAGCATGGGCACCATCACGACACAGGGGCATATGCCCATGGTGGTTGTGAGAGCAGCAGTGAGCTGGACCAGAGCAGAGAGGGGGTAGACATCTTCATATCAAACAGTGATAGGAGTTATGACAGTCTACCAGAGACATGTAAAGATGTCCCAAAGTGAGGCTCACCCTGACCTGGGGTGGACATACCCAAAAGTTCCCCATAGAGGAAGAGCAAGCCAAAGAATAAGATCTCAGCCATCCAAATCAGGAGAAAGGTACACACATCCTTCCAGGAGGAATGGAGGGTGTGAACCAGGACTCTCATGGCCAGGGACTTTCCAAGGAAGCCCAGAGGATGAACCAGCTTGAGGACATAAAGAGAATGAATGGCCCCAAGCATTAGGTTGAGACAAGGTTGCCATTCAGCATTGACACCCACCACCAATTCCTCCAGCACAAGGAGTAGACAGAATGTTCGCTAGATTAAGAGGGCTAAATGGGAAGTACACCTTATCAGGGCAAGAAATGGCCCAGGCAAAGAGCTGGGTTCCAAACCAAAGGGCACAGGGCAATTCCAGGTAGAACAGATGGGAGGCTCAGCAGTAAATGAGACTGTTGTTCTGCTGCTGTTGCTGTGGTGGTTGTGGTGGTTTCCCCCAGCCCCCACCCCATGTCCCATAGGAGTGAAGTTGGCAAACAAGTAATCCAGTTGGACCTTCATCTCCTGTAAGAAGATGACCATAGCACACACAGAAAAAAAGTGTGGAGATCAGGAAAAGACGCTGGGGGAAACTCTAAACTAGACTCCCACCCTTCTTGCCTCCTTTTTTGGGGAGATTCCCTCAAATTGTCCTGGATGTGTGTAGATTCTTGGACCAAGCACCGTGCCAAATGTGTGGTTACTGTGCAATGTGGGAGGGCCCTTTGGGAGTAAGAGTGTCTAGCATGGTGCCACACACTGTTAATGAGTTACCTTGGCTCCCAGGGAAGATCAGTGTTGATCAAGAAACACCCAGCATTCTTCCAATGCTTTCAAGCATTCTGCAGTCTCTGATCCTTGATGGGGTTCCAAGCATTCTGCAGTCTCTGGTCCTTGATGGGGTTCAGCAGAAGGCGCTCATCCATGTGGGCATTCTCACAGGCCTCTCAAGACAGGAAATTCTGAGTTTGGGTCTCCTTGCCACTCAACTTGAGCCAGTAACAAGGTGCCAACCGTGCTTACTCCAGGTCCCAATAAGCCAACTCTTCCAGGACATCTCAACAAATGTTGGCAAGGCAGTGTAGCTGCCAAGTGTAACAGTAGCCCAGCACATAGCCAAAGAGCTCAAGATTTTGGTCAAAGAAAAACCTTTGAACATATGGACATTGAGCAGCTGGGGTTCCAGGTGGAGGTGGCTTGGTAAGTTTGTAGAACAGGTGTCTGGAAAGGTCTGCACAGTGCTAATGTAGGTCTCATAGTGCATGCCCCTCAGTTCAGACAGTTTATCATCTAAGCCCCCCATGGCAAACAGTGAGCCTGCTTCTTGGCTGGCTTGGATCCACTGGCAAAAGGAGGATGACACGGGTTAGGAGGGGGTCTTCTTGCATTCTTCTCCACTCTCAGGCTTAGCCACGGCAGGAAGGGGGCTGCCACAGAAGTGGTGTAGAAGCCCAGGCACCCAAGCGACACTACCCCAGGCAAGAAGCTGGGAGTGCTTCTTCCTCCTGGGTCTTCAAGTATCAGGAGGACAGCCAGCTCTCAGGTGTGGTCACAGTGACTAGCCAGTGCTCCCATGCCCAGAAATTGCAGGAGCAATAAACCCCCTAGCCTCGGGGTGCCTGCGTGGCTCAGTCATTAAGCGTCTGCCTTCAGCTCAGGGCGTGATCCCAGGGTCCTGGGATTGAGCCCCACATCAGGCTCCCAGCTTCTTCCTCTCCCACTCCCCCTGCTTGTGTTCCCTCTCTCTCTGGCTGTCTCTCTCTCTGTGTCAAATAAATAAAATAAGGGCGCCTGGGTGGCTCAGTCATTAAGCATCTGCCTTTGGCTCAGGGCGTGATCCTGGAATTCTGGGATCGAGCCCCGCATCGGGCTCCTCCCCTGGGAGCCTGCTTCTTCCTCTCCCACTCCTCCTGCTTGCATTCCCTCTCTCGCTGGCTGTCTCTCTCTCTGTCAAATAAATAAATAAAATCTTAAAAAAAAGAAAAAAATAAAATAAAATAAATTTTAAAAACAAGCCTAGCCTGGAAACAGGTGTTTTTCAGGAGTTCTTGGGAGATGCCTGGAGACTCTGAGAGAAAAATTGTGCCACATTACACAGCAGGGGAAGCCACAGACAGGCAACCACAGCCTAAATAACCAAGATGGGGACATGTGTTAATCCTCTGTCATCACTTTGAAAACTTGAAGCAGGGGTAGAATAGGCTGGAGAAGGGGGTAAAAAGAGGAGCCCCCAAAAGGAAGCTAAGTGAAGGGGGTGAAGATGGGAGTGACAGGAGAATCTGGAAGGCTTTAGAGATCCTTAGGCCTCCACAGGAAGTAGGAGGTGCCTGACTTGAGAAACTGACTAGGAGGTCAGCAGATCTGACAGTGATGGTTTTTGACTCCAACTCCCCTAGCACCAGGTTCTGGGCACTTATCAGCAGCACCAACAGCAGTGGCAGCAGCTGCTGCTGCCTCTGTGGGTCTCTCTATTGGAGTCCTAAAATTCACTTTGCAAGTGAATTCCTTGCCTGGGAACAGAAAGAGGTAAAAACAGAGTGGGTGTACAGAAAAGAGAAAGAAGGTGGGAGGAGCGCAGAAAGGCAAATTCATGTGTCAAAACACCTACCCAGATCAACACTTCAGTGTTACCTACCCCCTGACAGCCTGCTGGAGATGCAGCCCATGTTTGTCTCTGAGGGCAAAAAAGGGTGAGGGCACAGGCAGCCACCTACAGTCTACAAAACTCACATACCCTACCCCCAAAATCACCCTACCTCTCAGCCAGCTCTTGCTTACTCACTTGGTTGTTCTGTGTGGTCCACAAACACTGGCAGTGAAGGGACCAGCCTCTGGCTGGGCAGCAGAGCAGGTTGTGTGGCTAGCATTGCTGCCACCTCCAGAGTTCTTGACTGCTCCTGTGCAGAGTCCCCAGGTCCAGGATGTGCTCATGGAAGAGCTGGTAAGGAGCTGGGGTTTTCCAGGAATATCTTGTTCCTGCTGTGGAGCAACTGCTGAGAAGCAGCTATCTGACTCAAAGCTATATGCATCCCCCTATTTGTTTAGGGAGGCTGTCGTGACCCCAGCCTGCAGGGTATCAGACAAGAGACCCTGGCCAACTTTGCTGCTCCTCCTTCCTTCCCAAGCTCAGTTCCAGCCCAGAATAGAGGGAGGGGAAGAGGTAGCTGGATGAAAAACAGGAAGTTAGGTGGTCAGGCTCCAGCCAAGAAGCCACCTCACAAGACCAGTTAATATTTTGAACAACTTTCTCCTTGCACCCCACCTCCACCAGCCCAACTCTGATTCCCCACCCTTCCCCAGGTTCTACTACAATCTTCCTACCAGAAGCCTGCAAAAGAGAAAGGGATGTAGGGGGAGGTGGAAATGAGGACCAGAAGACAGCCTGGGAAACCAGATGTGCTCTTGGCTGTATCCAGCTGTTTTCTGCCCACTTATTTTTCTTTTTCTCCAGAGGCCCTGGTGCCAAAGATAGGGGCAAGAATGAGGAAGGGGTGGGGCAGGGAACAAGCCACCTCAGAGAGAAGCCTGCTTGCCTGTGACCTATCCAGGACTGGCAGAGTCCTTAGCCCTTTGAGACAAGCCACACCCCTTCTTCCATAACCTTTGCCCCCAGGACCCCTTCCTGGGTATTGAGCCAGTCTCCACATTTGTTACTGATGAGAGTTTGCCAATGGAACGCCCAGATGATCCTAAATTCCAAGATAACCCCCACCCTCACCCCTTGGCTCAGGCCCAGTGCCTCTCTCCCATCACTAGACCAGAAATTTCTAGGAGAAATAAAAATTTCTGACACAATTCAACACCCTCCTCAGCTCTTTCTTTTTTTTTTTTTAATGATTTTTTATTATATTATGTTAGTCACCATACAGTACATCCCCAGTTTCCGATGTAAGGCTCGATGATTCATTAGTTGTGTATAACAACCAGTGCACCATGCAATACGTGCCCTCCTTACTACCCATCACCACCCTATCCCATTCCCCCACCCACCTCCCCTCTGAGGCCCTCAGTTTGTTTCTCATAGTCCATAGTCTCTCATAGTCCATAGTCTCTCATGTTTCATTCCCCCTTCTGATTAACCCCCCTTTCTTTATCCCTTTCTTCCCCTACCGATCATCCTAGTTCTTATGTTCCATAGATGAGAGAAATCATATGATAGTTGTCTTTCTCTGCTTGACTTATTTCACTAAGCATTATCTCCTCCAGTGCCGTCCATGTTGTAGCAAATGTTGAGAACTCGTTCTTTCTGATAGCTGAGTAATATTCCATTGTATATATGGACCACAACTTCTTAATCCAGTCATCTGTTGAAGGGCATCTCGGCTCCTTCCACGATTTAGCTATTGTGGACATTGCTGCTATGAACATTGGGGTGCATATGGCCCTTCTCTTCACTACGTCTGTATCTTTGGGGTAAACACCCAGTAGTGCAATGGCTGGATCATAGGGTAGCTCAATTTTAATCTTTTAAGGGACCTCCACACTGTTTTCCAGAGTGGCTGTACCAACTTGCATTCCCACCAACAATGTAGGAGGGATCCCCTTTCTCCACATCCTCTCCAACAATTGTTGTCTCTTGCCTTGTCTATTTTTGCCATTCTAACTGGCGTAAGGTGGTATCTCAGTGTGGTCATCAAGATTAAAAGTTTCTGCACAGCCAAGGAAACAGTCAAAAAAACTAAGAGGCAGCCCACGGAATGGGAGAATATATTTGCAAATGACACTACAGATAAAGGACTGGTATCCAAGATCTACAAAGAACTTCTCAAACTCAATACACGAGAAACAAATAAACAAATCAAAAAATGGGCAGAAGATATGAACAGACACTTTTCCAATGAAGACATACAAATGGCTAACAGACACATGAAAAAAATGTTCAAAATCATTAGCCATCAAGGAAATTCAAATCAGCTCTTTCTTTTTAACCTAACCCTTAAAGCCAGGGCCAAGTTGAATTAAGAGTTACAAAACATGCAAGCTGGCTCCTGGCTCCTCTCTTTCCTCCTCATCACTGCCTTGCTGTGAGCCTAGTGCAGGAGTCCTCAGTGACTTCATGGTGAGAATGGGGGGAGGAGGCATGGTGACAAACAGCTGTAGCAGGCTGTAGCTCTACAGAGCCAGATTCTTACCTCAGCCAAGAAGGGCAGACAATAACTTGGGTTCTTCAGCACTTTCCCAGTGAGGAGGGTAGAGGCTGCAAGCTTCGCTCACTCCTCTTCCCCTCACATGTCCTACCCCACATCCACCCTAGCCCATTTGTTTCTTGATTCCCTAAACAAGCCAGTCTCTTTTATGACTGCCCTATCCCTTCCAGCCACCCATCAACTCTTTATTCTTCCATATCCATTACCAATGTCACACCTCTTTTGGGGAGACATCTCTGAATCCTTCTCCCTAAGACAACTTCCTGATCTCTGAATTCTCACGACCTTCTTTGTGCTTTTTTTTCTAGAGTACTTTCCATACTAGAACATTACTGTTTATGTTTTCATTGCTCCATTGTATGAGTTTTACAATTGCTGCTCTAACAAATTGCCAAATACATAGTGGCTTAAAACAGCCTAAATGTTGAGAATATGCTGAGTCATGTCTGATTTATCTTTCCAATCCCACACCCTGCACTTCTCCCCTCCAGCCATGTATCTGGCACAGAGTGGGCACTCATCAGTGATTGAACAAATACATGTTATAACATTTCATGGTTACCAGATCTTTCACTTTTCAGATAATAGATTTCTTCCTTCTGTAAACCTAACCTAAATCCCACCTGCTTTGTTACCATGATTAGACTGATGCCAGGTCCTGTAGTGCCTCAAAACTTTTGTTATTTGTCCCTGTCTAGTGAGGGCTAACTGCAAACAAACTGAAAATTAGCCCCGACAACATAGCCATAGCAGGGCAGTTAGCCAGTTCTCCTAGGATGGCTGTCCCATTCTTTTTTTTTTAAATGTTTTTTTATTATATTATGTTAGTCACCATACAGTACATCCCCGGTTTCCGATGTGAAGTTCGATGATTCATTAGTTGCGTATAATACCCAGTGCACCAATGCAATACATGCCCTCCTTACTACCCATCACCTGTCTATCCCATTCCCCCACCCCCTCCCCTCTGAGGCCCTCAGTTTGTTTCTCATAGTCCACAGTTTCTCATGTTTCATTCCCCCTTCTGATTACCCCCCCTTTCTTTATCCCTTTCTTCCCCTACCGATCTTCCTAGTTCCTATGTTCCATAGATGAGAGAAACCATATGATAATTGTCTTTCTCTGCTTGACTTATTTCACTTAGCATTATCTCCTCCAGTGCCGTACATGTTGCAGCAAATATTGAGAATTTGTTCTTTCTGATGGCTGAGTAATATTCTATTGTATATATGGACCACAACTTCTTAATCCAATCATCTGTTGAAGGGCATCTCGGTTCCTTCCACGCTTTGGCTATTGTGGACAATACTGCTATGAACATTGGGGTGCATATGGCCCTTCTCTTCACTACATCTGTATCTTTGGGGTAAATACCCAGTAGTGCAATGGCTGGGGCATAGGGTAGCTCAATTTTTAACTTTTTAAGGGACCATTCTTGAGGCAGGTCTTCTTCCTGTTTAAGGCCTTTACCATCTAGGTTGCAGGAGAAAGTAGAGGAGTGAATACCACCTGCAGGAAGACCACACTGCTTCACCGTGCTCTCCAAGACCCTCTTCCTTTGATCTAGTCAAGACTACCTGCCCCATTCACCTTAACTGTTCTTTGGTAGCCTTCTATATGTGTGAGAGAGTGGGTCTTGTCTCCCCAACCTGAAGAACTAGAACCCTATCCACATCTTGAGAGTGTTCCCTACAACTTGTACAGAGCTAAACATGTGAAAAAGGCTCCCTAAACTCAGAATCTGGCCCCAAATCACTTTTGCAAACTCTTTTCCCACTCCATTCTTCCTGTCACCTGAAACAACTTCCTATTCCTTCCAAACAGCATAAATGAACCTACCCCTCTTTCCTTAAGACATTCCTTCTCCCTACAATGCCTGCTTTTTCTTCCCTTTCCTGCCCTCCCTTTCTACAAATCACACACACACACACACACACACGCACACGCACACGCACACACACACACACACACACACTACATCTGTTCATCTTTTAAAACCTAGCTAAAATTATTCCTCCTCTGTGAGACCTTCCTTACCATCCTGTCAGAATTTATCCCTCCTTCCCCATCCCTCCAACAGTTTTTAGTTCTAATTAGCAAGGAATCCATTCACCCTCAGGTGCTGGTTATTTGTGTACTCATCTACTTCCCCACCTTTGGAGTTTATTCACCTTGGTGACGCACCCACCATTCACTCCACTCCCACATACCACCACAGCCTTACCTTCATCACACAGTGACAGGCCCCAATTTTGTGGTCAATCGGTGTTTACTCAGCAAGTGAATGGCTCCCTCATCTTTTCCCTGATACCCGGAAGGCTCAGGAGAAATCATGGTCCATGTGTTGGAAAGTCCTCCTGCTTCCATGATCCATGTTCTCCTCACCCCCAACTTTACACACACAACTTGGCCCTTGTGATTTTTTTCTGTATTTATCCTTTTTGTGGCCTGAAAGCCCCAAATTCCATCATTCTGATGACTATCAGAGCACACTCAAATATTTGCAGAGTAATGGAGCTGGAAGAGATTTTAGGGAACCCCATCTGCTTCCCAGATAACAAAATTAGAAACTGAGACACAGAGGGCAAGGGATTTTCCCAACATTCCTCATCATATTAGTTACCAAGTCAGAAATAAATCCCTAAAAAGTTTTCAGAGTTTTAAGTTCAGTTTGCTTTGGACACAGCCACCACCCATTAGCCTTGCACAGAAAAGTAGGTAAATGGTGCCACATAGTGGTTGAGAGTCTTAGCTTCACCTACTGGCCTTGTTCTTGAAAAGTGGAACTCCCAGCCACACCCTGCTCTCCCTTTCTTCCATGAAGGATGAAGGGACAGGGAGGTCACCTTTTAGGAATAATCCACAGGATATCTACATAGCCCCACCTTCAGCTGGCAGGAAACAAGATCCAACTATGTTATCCCTCATCTTCACCAGGAAAAGTGGGAGAGTGAAGACAGCAGACAGCTTGGAAGCCAGAGTTGGGCTTCTCAAAGGGACTTGGAAGAGGTTGATTCATACCTTCATTCTCTGAACCACCTCTGAAAAGCTGTTCCTTGAGCCTGTGCAGCTGGGCAAGCTCTTTACCAATGTTTGATTGCCACATTTGGACTGCTAAGAACTGGCTTCACATCCTGGCATTGGCCTTTCTGTGTCAGATCTGAAGACTCAGGGCTGGAGAGGTAGATATTCATTCCAGATTCTTTCAATAGGGGTTTTAACAATCTATTTAGAGGTTAAGAAGCTGGGCCTTTCCCCATTTGAACACATACTGCACTCTAGTTGACTTCCCAAAACCTTTTCGACTTAGCTCCTAGCAGGAAATTTCTACATTGTAAGTCAGAGGAAAGGAAGGCTTAGTTTCAGGCAGAATAGGAAAATGGGGACAGTTTTTGTGTCATCTGCCAAGAACTGACAGCATGTCTTATCTGGGAATGGAAATTCATAGAAGTTTAGAAAACAAGAAGCTCTCTCTTGGGGCGCATGGGTGGCTCAGTCGTTAAGCATCTGCCTTCAGCTCAGGGCATGATCCCAGGGTCCTGGGATCGAGCCCTGCATCAGGCTCCTCTGCTGGGAGCCTGCTTCTTCCTCTCCCACTCCCCCTGCTTGTATTTCCTCTCTCGCTGGCTGTCTCTCTCTCTGTCAAATAAATAAATAAATAAAATCTTAAAAAAAAAAGAAAAGAAAACAAGAAACTCTCTAGGGCTGAACCTAGGCCAGGGCCACCTGCTTGGACCCTCCAATGAATCATCACTTTTGACCTCCAGCTGGCCGATGGCTGGATGCCTGGGTAGAAGAAAAGGTGGAGAGGATTTGAGTTGCCAAGAAAATGAGGCTGACCCTAGCCTGGTTCTGAAATGAAAATGGAGGCAGGTGACTACAAATCAGGCAGAAGCCCACGAACAAATCAGGCCGAAGTTCTGGAATAAATGAATCTTTCTTCATTTCTCTCCCACCTGGGTTTTGAGTTCCAGGAATCTGTCCAAAGAATGGGGCCCTGAATGAGCTGGTTGCAGGCTGGGGAAGTAAGGGATATTTAGAAAACTAGGTGAGGGGGGAAAAAGATGATAATGGAATGGAAAATAGAGAGCACTGGGGGAGTTACAAGGGTTTAGGCATGGGGCTGAAGCATATTTTGTGGTCTAGGGTGGAATTTATGCAAATTATGTTTAAATAAAATAATCTTGAAAATTAATTTCCTAGTTGGCTCAGAACCCCTGGGAACAGAGCAAGACACCCTTTCTCAAGCCAAGGTCTCAGACCACAATTTCCTCTTCCATCTATTCCCCTTCTCAGACCCAGAACACATTATGCTATTTTCCCCTGGAGTTGTCCCTCTAGCCCAGAGGAATACTGATTCTGGAGCTTGGATGATTCTAATATTCACTGTCTAAGCCCTTTACATCCATTGAGTAGTATATACATTTCACCTACCTTTCAACATCTTAACACTCAATTAGATCACAGGGGCAATCTGGCTATGACAGGTTTCTACCCAGATGGTTCTAGCATCCTGTAGCTCTTTGAGGTTGGCAGGACAGGAAAAGTTAACTCCATTTTACAGATAAATTGATGTTCAGAGGAATGAAATTAATTGACTCAGAATCTCAGTGCTGAAGGGATCTAAGATCATTCTAGTCAAAATCACCCTTTAATGTTCAAATCCAAATTCCTTCCATCCCCTAATGCCCATGTCCAGTGACTGGATAACAGTACTTGAACACCCAGAAACTCAGAAATCACTATAATCTGAGACAGGCTTTGTCCAAATCCCACAGCTTATTAGATACGGGGCCTGAAGTAGGAACCCAGGGTTCATACTGAGTTTACAAAAGAGCTGATGTTGAGATATTTGCTGTTTCCCATCTTGGGGGCTCTTAGATAGTTTTTAGCTGGTTTACACCAGATGTGTTCTTTTTTTAAAATATTTTTATTATATTATGTTAGTCACCATACAGTACACCCCCAGTTTTTGATGTAAAGTTCCATGATTCATTAATTGCGTATAACACCAGGGCAACATGCAACACGTGCCCTCCTTAATACCTATCACCAGCTTATCCCATTCCCCCACCCCCCTCCCCTCTGAAGCCCTCAGGTTGTTTCAGAGTCCATAGTCTCTCATGGTTCATTTCCTCTTCTGTTTACCCCCCCCTTTCTTCTTCCCTTTCTTCTCCTACCCATCTTCCTACCTCTTATGTTCCATAAATGAGTGAAACCATATGACACCAGACATGTTCTTATGTTGTAGCAAAATCAAACCTCAAGGAAGGAGAGGGTCAAAACCACCTGATCAGAGGGAAGAAAGAACAAATGATGGGGTGCTGAAAATAAGTCTTTATTCTAGAAAAGCGTCTGGGCCAAGATGAGGATGAGAGGGGTTGAGTGAAGCTGGAATGGGAGGAAAAGGAGAAGTCTAACCAACTCCATGGAGCAAGAAAACTTGAAAGATACTCAGCTAGTCTAGGCTGAGGAGTTTGGGTGCTGGTCAGAGGTGACATCACGGGGATCTGATTCCAATTTGGGGTGCTACACCAGTTGGAGCAATTTGTAAAGATCATCTGGGTTAGCAACTGCCATGTTGCAGATAAATATTTCCTCATTCTTTACCAGAATGTCAAAGACTGAAGTAAAAAAAAGAATCCATCTCCCTTCTAACTCCGAGCTAGTTTTTGAGTTAGGGGTGGGTTGGGTGGCATCCAGAACCAAGGAAGCTAGCCTTAGAAATAATTTGAAGTGTTGTTATTATATAATAGTCACCATATATAAAACTACTATTTTTAATGGTTTTTTTTATTATATTATATTAGTCACCATACAGTTCATCTCTGGTTTTTGATGTAAAGTTCGATGATTCATTAGTTGTGTATAACACCCAGTACACCATGCAATATATGCCCTCCTTACTACCCATCACCAGCCTATCCCATTCCCCCACCCCACCCCTCTGAGGCCCTCAGTTTGTTTCTCAGAGTCCATAGTCTCTCATGCTTCATTCCCCCTTCTGATTACCCCCCTTTCTTTATCCCTTTCTTCTCCTACTGATCTTCCTAGTTCTTATGTTCCATAGATGAGAGAAACCATATAATAATTGTCTTTCCCTGCTTGACTTATTTCACTTAGCATTATCTCCTCCAGTGCCATCCATGTTGCAGCAAATGTTGAGAAATCCTTCTTCTTGATAGCTAAGTAATATTCCATTGTATATATGGACCACATCTTCTTAATCCATCCATCTGTTGAAGGGCACCTTGGCCCCTTCCACGATTTAGCTATTGTGGACAAAGCTGCTATGAACATTGGGGTGCATATGGTCCTTCTCGTCACTACGTCTGAATCTTTAGGGTAAATACCCAGTAGTGCAATGGCTGGGGCATAGGGTAGCTCAATTTTTAACTTTTTAAGGGACCTCCACACTGTTTTCCAGAGTGGCTTCACCAACTTGCATTCCCACCAACAATGTAGGAGGGATCCCCTTTCTCCACATCGTCTCCAACAATTATTGTTTCTTGCCTTCTCAATTTTTGCCATTCTAACTGGCGTAAGGTGGTATCTCAATGTGGTTTTGATTTGAATTTCCCTGATGGCTAATGATTTTGAACATTTTTTCACATGTCTGTTAGCCATTTGTATATCTTCATTGGAAAACTGTCTGTTCATATCTTCTGCCCATTATATGATTTGTTCATTTGCTCTTTATATATTGAGTTTGAGAAGTTCTTTGTAAATCTTGGATACCAGTCATTTATCTGTAGCATCATCTGCAAATATATTCTCCCATTCTGTGAGCTGCCTCTTAGTTTTTTGGACTGTTTCCTTGGCTGTGCAGAAGTTTTTATCTTGATGTAGTCCCACAAGTTCACTTTCTCTTTTGTTTCTCTTGCCTTTGGAGATGTGTCATGAAAAAGGTTGCTTTGCCCAATGTCGTAGGGGCTGCTGCCTATGTTCTCCTCTAGGATTTTGATGGATTCCTGTCTCACATCGAGGTCTTTCATCCATTTGGAGTTTATCTTTGTGTATGGTGTGAGAGAGTGGTCAAGTTTCATTCTTTTGCATGTAGCTGTCCAATTTCCCCAGCACCATTTATTGAAGAGACTGTCTTCCACCAGGTGTTTTTTCCTGCTTTATCAAAGCTTAGTTGCCCAAGGAGCCGAGGGTCCATTTCTGGGTTCTCTATTCTGTACCATTGGTCTATGTGTCTGTTTTTATGCCAGTACTCTGCTGTCTTTGTGATCACAGCTTTGTAGTACAGCTCGAAATCCGGCATTGTGATGCCCCCAGCTTTGTTGTTCCTTTTCAACAGTTCCTTGGCAATTCGGGGCCTTTTCTGTTTCCATAGAAATTTAAGGAATATTTGTTCCAGTTCTTTGAAAAATGTCCTCGGTATTTTGATCAGAATAGCATTGAAAGTGTAGATGGCTCTGGGTAGCATGGACATTTTAACTATGTTAATTCTTCCGATCCATGAGCATGGAATATTTTTCCATCTTTTTTGTGTCTTCCTCAATGTCTTTCAAGAGTGATTTATAGTTTCTAGAATATAGGTCCTTTACGTCTCTGGTTAAGTTAATTAATGGTAACGTATGGTTTTCGGTGCTATTGTAAATGGTATGGATTCCCTAATTTCTCTTTCTTCAGTCTCATTATTCATGTATAGAAATGCAACTGATTTCTGAACACTGATTTAGTATCCCGCCACATTACTGAATCCCTCTATAACTTCTAATAGTTTGGGAGTGGCTTCTTTTGGGTTTTCCATATAGAGTATCATGTCATCTACGAGGAGAGACATTTTGACTACTTCTTGACCGATTTGGATACCTTTTATCCCTTTTTGTTGTCTGATTGCTGTTGCAAGGACTTCTAGTACTATGTTGAATAATAGTGGCAAGTGTGGGCATCCTTTTCGTGTTCCTGATCTTAAGGGAAAGGCTTCCAGCTTTTCCCCATTGAGAATGATATTTGCTGTAGGCTTTTCATAGATGGTTTTCATGAGATTGAGGAATGTACACTCTATCCCTACACTCTGAAGGGTTTTAATCAGGAAAGGATGCTGTATTTTCTCAAATGCTTTTTCAGCATCAATTGAGAGGATCATATGGTTCCTGAGTCTTTTCTTGTTGATATGATGTATCACGCTGATCGATTTGTGAATGTTGAACCACGCTTGCATCCCAGGGATGAATCCCACTTGGTCATGATGGATAATCCTTTTAATGTACTGTTGGATTCTATTAGCCAGGATCTTGTTGAGGATTTTGGCGTCCATACTCATTAGGGAAATCGGTCTGTAATTCTCCTTTTTGATGGGGTCTTTGCCTGGTTTGGGGTCAGGTAATATTGGCCTCATAGAATGAGTTTGGTAGCTTTCCTTCTGTTTCTATTTTTTTAAATAGCTTTAGGAGAATAGGTATTATTTCTTCTTTGAATGTTTGGTAGAATTCCCCAGGAAAACCATCCGGGCATGGAGTTTTGTTTTGTGGATGGTTGTTTATCACTGACTCAATCTCTTCATAATTAATTGGCCTATTTAAAAAATCAATTTCTTCCTGTTTAAGATTGGTAGTTTATAGGTATCCAGGAAGGCCTCCATCTCTTCCAGATTGCTTAATTTATTGGCATAAAGCTGTTGATAAAAGTTTCTAACAATCCTTCCAATTTCATTTGTGTTGGTTGTGACCGCTCTTTTTCATTCATAATTTTATTAATTTGGGTCCTTTCTCTATTCTTTTGGATAAGTCTTGCCAGTGGTCTGTCAATTTTATTAATTCTCTCAAAGAACCAGCTTCTAGTTCTGTTGATCTGCTCTACTGTACTCCTGGTTTCTAATTCATTGATTTCTGCTCTAATCTTAGTCAACTGCTTTCTCGTGTGTGGATTAGACCTGTCCCTAGGTTGCTGTTCCAGCTTCTTGAGGTGAGAATATAAAACTGCATTTTAGATTTTTCTATTCTTTTAGTGAGGCTTGAATGGCTATGTATTTTCCCCTTAGGACTGCCTTTGTAGTATCCCATAGGTTTTGGACTGCTGTGTTTTCATTCTCGTTGGTCTCCATAAATTGTTTAAATTAATTTTTGATTTCCTGGTTTATCGAATCATTCTTGAGTAGGATGGCTCTCAGTCTCCAAGTGTTTGAGTTTCTTCCAAATTTTTCCTTGTGGTTGAGTTCCAATTTCAAAGCTTTGTGGTCTGAGAATATGCAGGGAATAATTTCAGTCTTTTGATATCGGATGAGACCTGTTTTGTGTCCCAGAACATGGTCTATTCTTGAGAATGTTCCATGGGAATTAGAATAGAATGAGTGTTCTTTGGTTCTGGGGTGTAGTGTTCTATACATATCTATGAGGTCCAACTCGTCGAGTATGGCATTCAAAGCCCTTGATTCTTTGTCGATTTTTTGCATAGGTGTTCTATTTCTGATAGTGGAGTGTTGAGGTCCCCTACTATTAACGTATTTTTATCTATATGTCTCTTTATTCTGGTTAAGAGTTGGCCTGTGTATCTTGTTGCTCCCCTGTTGGGGGCTATATATTTATAATTGTCATATCCACTTGTTGGATACATCCTTTAGGAATAATATAGTGCCCCTCAGTGTTTTTGACTGTTTCCTTGGCTGTGCAGAAGCTTTTTATCTTGATGTAGTCCCATAAGTTCATTTTATCTTTTGCTTCTCTTGCCTTTGGAGATGTGTCATGAAAAAGTTTGCTTTGACTGATGTTATAGAGGTTGCTGCCTATGTTCTCCTCTAGAATTTTGATGGATTCCTGTCTCACATCGAGGGCCTTCAAAAAAACTAAGAGGCAGCCCACAGAATGGGAGAATATATTTGCAAATGACACTACAGATAAAAGACTGGTATCCAAGATCTACAAAGAACTTCCCAAACTCAATACACGAGAAACAAATAAACAAATCATAAAATGGGCAGACGATATGAACAGACATTTTTCCAATGACGACATACAAATGGCTAACAGACACATGAAAAAATGTTCAGAATCATTAGCCATCAGGGAAATTCAAATCAAAACCACATTGAGATACCATCTTACGCCAGTTAGAATGGCAAAAATAGACAAGGCAAGAAACAGGAATCGTTGGAGAGGATGTGGAGAAAGGGGATCCCTCTTACATTGTTGGTGGGAATGCAAGTTGGTACAGCCACTCTGGAAAACAGTGTGGAGGTCCCTTAAAAAGTTAAAAATTAAGCTACCCTATGACCCAGCCATTGCACTACTGGGTGTTTACCCCAACGATACAGATGTAGTGAAGAGAAGGGCCATATGCACCCCAATGTTCTTAGCAGCATTGTCCACAATAGTTAATCGTGGAAGGAGCCGAGATGCCCTTCAACAGATGACTGGATTAAGACGTTGTGGTCCATATACACAATGGAATATTACTCAGCTATCAGAAAGAACAAGTTCTCAACATTTGTTGCAACATGGACGGCACTGGAGGAGATAATGCTAAGTGAAATAAGTCAAGCAGAGAAAGACAATTATCATATGGTTTCTCTCATCTATGGAACATAAGAAGTAGGATGATTGGTAGGGGAAGAAAGGATAAAGAAAGGGGGGTTAATCAGAAGGGGGAATGAAACATGAGAGACTATGGACTATGAAAAACTGAGGGCCTCAGAGGGGAGGAGGTTGGGGGAATGGGATAGACCGGTGATGGGTAATAAGGAGGGCACATATTTCATGGTGCACTGAGTGTTATACGCAACTAATGAATCATCGAACTTTACATCAGAAACCGGGATGTATTGTATGGTGACTAACATAATATAATAAAAAATCCTTAAAAAAAGAATATTATAGTGCCCTTCTGTGTCTCTAACTATAGTCTTTAGTTTAAAATCCAATCTGTCTGATATGAGAATTGCTACCCCAGCTTTCTTTTGAGGTCCATTAGTATGAAAGATTGTATTCTATCCCTTTACTTTCAGTCTGAATGTATCTTTAGGTTCAAAATGAGTCTCTTGTAGACAGCAAATGGATGGGTCATGTCTTTTTATCCAATCTGCAACTCTGTGGCACTTTATGGGAGCATTTAGGCCATTTACATTGAGACTGAATATTGAGAGATATGATTTTAATGATGCCATGTTGCCAGTAAAGTCTTTGTTTCTATCGATTGTGACTTTCTCTTCTATATCACTCTTGGGTCTTTTTACCTTTATATAACCCCACTTAATATCCCCTGTAGGGCTGGTTTCATGGTTATGAAATTGGTCAATGACTGACGTTTCTGGAAGGTCTTTATTTCTCCATCAATTCTGAATGACAGCCTTGCTGGATAAAGGATCCTTGGCTGCATGTTTTTCTCTGAAAGAGCTTTAAAAATGCCCCCCCCCCCTTCTCTCATTCCAGGTCTGTGTAGACAGGTCTGACATAATTCTGATAACTTTGCCTTGGCACATGAGAAATTTCTTTGCCCTGGCCACTTTCAGTACTGTATCCTTGGATCTAATATTTGTGAAATGCACTATGATGTGACCTTTCGTACGTTTGTGTGGTTGAGCTTGGGAGGGGTCCTCTCTGCCTCTTGGACATGAATGCTTGTTTCCTTTGCTAGATTAGGGAAGTTTTCAGCTACAATTTGTTTAAATATCTCTTCTAGACCTCTGTTTTCTCCACCCCCTCGGGGATGCCGATGATTCTGACATTAGAACGTTTCATTGAGTCAGTAATCTCCCGTAACCTACATCCTTGAGACTGGATTTTTTTGAGCCCATATTCTATTTCAGCTTTCTCCTATACTAACACATCCTCCAATTCGCTGATACGTTCCTCTGCCTCATTCACCCTGGCCATCAGAGCCTCTAGTTTTGATTACATTTGGCTCATAGAATTTTTAATTTCTGCCAGATTCACTCTCATTTCCACCCTTAGAGATTCTATATTCTCATTAACATTTTTGTTAATACTTTTTTCAAGTCTACACATCATCTTGACCATTGTTACTCTGAATTCCATTTCTGATAATTTGGTTGTATCCATATCCATGAGTTCTGTGGCAGAGGCCACAGACTCATTGTCTTTTCTTTGCTGGGGGGGATTTCTCCTTCTTGTCATTCTGATGAGGAGAGGTTGCGGTGTTGTCCAGAGCCCAAATTATTGACCAGGTCCCAGGCAGTGTGCACTTTTTTTAATAGGGACCTTAGGGATGTGGGCTTCTTGATTTTTCAGCCTGCCTTCTGGGGGAGGAGCCTGCCGCACCATTACTCAGGCAACCCTGTTTGGGTAGTGTCTCCGTGTCCCCTGCAACGGGGGATGGGGTTGGGCACACTGTGATCCAGTCTTTCCATGCTTTTGTTCTCTGGCGACTTTCCCTGGCAGTTTGCTGGGCCTCTTCTGAGAGTCAGAGCAGCAGTGGCCAAATCTCAGCCTATGTCTCAGAACAGAGGGATCACAGACCATTCTCCACTGATGTTCTGGCCACTTTAACTCTGTTTCTGTTGGTGCTGCTCAACCCTGCAGCGTCCCAGGATGTGCGCCCCACACCCGGAGTCCCTGCCCTCACTTCCAGGGCTGGTGCGTCTCTGTCCTTTGTGTTTCTACCACCACCAGCAGCTAGCCGCTAGCCTCCCCAGCACCCTCCCGGAGCTCCCAGTCTCTGTCTGGTTCCAGTGAGCACACCAGAGCTCCATTTCTTTCTGGTAGTGCGTGTTCCCCGGCTCAAGGTTTCAGTCTGCTCTCTCCCGGGTGCCAGTCTGTGAGTCCGCCCACTCCCCCGTGTAGGTGGCTACAGCTTCCCGGTGCCCGAACGCGGCGGCTCCCTCCCCCTTCCGTTTATCTTCCGATATCTGTGCGTGGTTTCATGGCTCCCCTCTTCATACCTCAATACTCGTCACTGGAGATGTTCATTTGTAGAGATCCAGATGTATCTTCCTGCGTCTCAGGCTGATTCCATGGATGTTCAGGCTGGTCTGGTACCTATCCAACTCGACTCAGGGAACCGGCTGAAAAATCGGTCCCCTACTCCTCCGCCATCTTACCTCCCCTCCTGCTCTAAAAAGTCTTTTTAAAAGTGCTTTCTGTGAGAAAGGTATTTTTTTCCAAAAGGGAAATTATTTTAGAAAAACTTCCGGCATAAGCAGATTGGTAGAATTCTTTTTTTTTTTTCATGTTATGTTAGTCACCATACAGTACTTCATTAGTTTTTGATGTAGTGTTCCATGATTCATTGACTGTGTATAACACCCAAGTTCTCGTTGAAATACATGCCCTCCTTAATACCCATCTATGGTTATTGTCAGAAGCATTTTTTTCTCCATTACTGTTTTTTTAATTTAAATTTCATTTAGTTAACATACTGTGTAATATTAGTTTCTGAAGTAGAATTCAGTGATTCATCACTTACATAGAACACCAAGTGCTCATCACAACAAGTGCCTTCTTTAATACCCATCACCCATCTAGCCCATCTCCCATGCATCTCCCTTCTATCAACCCTTAGTTTGTTCCTTATCGTTAAGAGTCTCCTATAGTTTCTTTCCCTCTTTCCTTTTTCTTTTTTCCCCTTCCCATATGCTCATCTGTTTTATTTCTTAAATTTCTTTCTTAATTCCATATATGAGTGAAATCATATGGTATTTGTCTTTCTCTGACTGACTTATTTCACTTAGCATGATACACTCTAGCTGCATCCACATCATTACAAATGACAAGATTTCATTTTTTGATGGCTGAGTAATATTTCATTGTGTGTGTGTGTATCACCAACTATATATGTATATATATACACATATAAATAAGTATATATATAATCACCATTTTATATATGTCACCATTACATATATATATATATATATATATATATATATATATATATATATATATATATATATATATATATATGTGTGTGTGTGTGTGTGTGTGTGTGTGTGTGTGTGTGTGTAATCTCTTCTTTATCCATTCATCAGTTGAGGGACATTTGGGCTCTCCCCATAGTTTGGCTATTGTTGACAATGCTGCTATAAACAACATTGGGGAGCATGTGCCCTTTTGAATCTGTAATTTTGTATCCTTTGGGGAAATATGTAGTAGCACAACTGCTGGGTCATAGGGTGGTTCTATTATTAACTTTTTGAGGAAACTCCAAACTGTTTTCCAGAGTGGCTGCACCAGTTTTCATTTCCACCAACAACGCAAGAGGGTTCCCCTTTCTGCACATCCTCACCAACACCTGTTGTTTCTTGTGTTGTTAATTTTAGCCATTCTGATGGGTGTAAGGTGGTAACTCATTGTGGTTTTGCTTTGTATTTCCCTGATGATGAGTGCTGTTGAGCATCTTTTCATGTGTCTGTTACCCATCTGGATGTCTTCTTTGGAAAAGTGTCTATTCATGTCTTCTGTTCATTTCTTGACTGGATTGTTTCTTTTTTGGGTGTTGATTTTGATAAGTACTGTATAGATTTTGGACACTAATCAGAGATGTCATTTGCAAATTTCTTCTTCCATTCTGTAGGCTGCCTTTTAGTTTTGTTGATTGTTTCCTTCACTGCACAGAAGTTTTTATCTTGATTAAGTCACAGTAGTTCTTTTTTTTTTTTTTTTTTTTTTTTTTTTTTTTTGCTTTTGAGAGAGGTATCTAGTAAGAAGTGCTACAGCTGAAGTCAAAGAGGAGTCTGCCTGCATTCTCCTCTAGGATTTTGTTGGTTGTCTATCTTACATTTAGGTCTTTTGTCTATTTTGAATTTATTTTTGTGTGTGGTCTAAGAGAGTGGTCCAGTTTCATTCTTCTGCATGTGGCTGTCCAATTTTCCCAACACCATTTGTTGAAGGGACTGTTTTTTTTCCCATTGGATGTTGTTTCCTGCTTTCTTGAAGATCAGTTGACTGTAGAGTTGTGGGTCCATTGCTGGATTCTATATTCTGTTCCACTAATCTAAGTGTCTATTTTTGTGCCAGTACCATACTGTCTTGATGACTACAACTTTATAATATAGCTTGAAATCCATAACTGTGAGCCCCCGAGTTTTGTTTTGTTTTGTTTTTCAGGATTGCTTTGGCTATTTGGGGTCTTTACATGTGGTTCCATGCAAATTTTGGTATTGTTTGTTCTAGCTCTGTGAAAAATGCTGGTGATATTTTGGTAGGGATTGCATTGAATGTGTAGAATTCTTTGGGTGGTATAGACATTTAAACACTGTTCTTTCAATCCATGAGCATAGAATGCTTTCCCATATCTTTGTGTCTTCTTCAATTTCTTTCATAAGTGTTCATAGTCTTCAGAGTACAGATCTTTTACCTCTTTCATTAAGTTTATTTCTAGGTATCTTATTGTTTTTGATGCAATTGCAGATGGGATGGATTCCTTAATTTCTTTTTCTGCTGTTTCATTATTGGTGCATAGAAATACAACAGATTTCTGCACATTGGTTTTATATCCTGCAACTTTGCAGAACTCATGTATTAGTTCTACAAATTTTTTAGTGGAATCTTTCAGGTTTCCTACATAGAGTATTATATCATCTCTGAATAGTGAAAGTTTGAGTTCTTCCTTGTCAATTTGGATGCCTTTTATTTCTTTCTGTTGTCTGATTGCTGAGGCTAAGACTTCTAGTACTCTGTTAAATAATAATGGTGAGAGTGGATATCCTTGCCTTGCTCCTGACCTTAGGAGAAAGGCTCTCAGTTTTTCCCCATTGATGATATTAGCTGTGGGTCTTTAGTATATGGCCTTTATGATGTTGAGGTGTGTTCCATCTATCCTTACTTTATTGAGGGTTTTTATCAAGAAAGGATGCTATATTGGGTCAGATGTTTTTTTCTGTATCTATTGACAGGATCACATGGTTCTTATCCTTTCTTTTATTAATGTGCTGTATCACATTGATTGAATTGTGAATATTGAACCACCCCTGCATCCCAGGAATAAATCCCACTTGCTCATGGTGAATAATTCTTTAAATGTACTGTTGAATTTGATTTATTTTATTGAGAATTTTTGCATCCATGTTCATCAGGGATATTGGCCTGTGATTGTCCTTTTTTGTGGGGTCTTTGTCTGGTTTTGGAATCAAGGTAATGCCAGCCTTATAGAATGATTTGGAAATTTACCTTCTCTTTCTATTTTTTGGAATATTTTGTATTTAAATTATTTATTTATTTGAGAAAGAGCGAGTACACAAGCAGGGTGGGGAGGGGTAGAGGGAGAGGGAGAAGCAGACTCCCTGCTGAGCAGGGAACCTGATGTGGGGCTCAATCCCAGGACCCTGGGATCATGGCTTGAGCCAAAGGCAGATGCTTAACGACCTGAGCAACCCAGGAGCCCTAGAATAGTTTGAAAAGAGTAGGTATTAACTCATCTTTTTTTTTAAGAGTTTATTTATTTATTTTAGAGACAGAGTGTGGGAGAGATCAAGAGTGGTAGGAGGAAGAATAGAGGGAGAAGCAGACTCCCCACAGAACAGGGACCTATACGGGACTCAATCTCAGGACCCGGGGATCATGACCTGAGCAGAAGGCAGACACCCAACCAACTAAGACACACAGGTGCCCGGTATTAACTCTTCTTTAAATGTTTTGTAGAGATAGCCTGTGAAACTGTCTGCCCCTATACTTTTGTGTGCTGGGAATATTTTTATTATTGATTCAATCTCCTTGCTAGTAATTGGTCAGTAGAAATGTTCTATTTCTTTCTGCTTCAGTTTTAATGGGTTCAATGATTTTAGGAATTTATCTATTTCTTCCAGGTTGTGTAATTTATTAGCATATTTTTCCCATAATATTCTATAATCATTGCTTGTATTTTCATGGTGTTGGTTGTTATTTCTCCTCTCTCATTTGTGATTTTGTTTATTTGAGTCTTTTTTTTAATTCAATGAATCTGGCTGGAGATTAATGAATTTCATCTTTTCAAAGAACCAGCTCTTGGTTTCACTGATCTGTTCCATTGCTTTTTGTTTTGTTTTGTTTTGTTTTTAGTTTCTATATCATTTATTTGTGATCTAATCATTATTATTTCCTTCCTTCTTCTGGCTTTGGGGTTTTCTTTGTTTTTCTTTTTCTAGCTCCTTTAGCTGTAAGCGAAGGCTGTTTATTCGAGATTTTTCTTGCTTCTTGAGATAGGCTTGTATTTCTCTAAACTTCCCTTTTAGGAAGCAAAATCCTAGAGAACACAGGCAGAAATCTCTTTGCTTTCTTCTGTAGCAACTTTTTAGACACGTCTCTGCTGGCAAGGGAAATAAAAGCAAAAATAAACTATTGGGAATTCATCAAGATAAAAAGCTTCTGCATAGTAAAGGAAACAATCAACAAAACTAAAAGGCAACCTACAGAATGGGAGAAGATATTTTCAAGTGACATCTCTGATAAACAGTTAGTATCCAAAATCTATGCAAAACTTATTAAGCCCAACACTAAAAAAAAAAAAGAATCTAGTTAAGAAATGGACAGAGACATGAATAGACAGTTTTGCAAGACATCCAGATGGCTAACAGACACAGGGAAAGATGATCATCGTCACTAATCATGAGGGAACTACAAATCAAAACCACAGTGGGATACAACCTCACACCAGTTAGAATGGCTTAAATTAACAACACAAGAAACAACAGGTGTTGGCAAGTATGAAGCGAAGGGAGAACCCTCTTGCACTGTTGGTGGAAATGAAAACTTGTGCAGCCACTCCTGAAAACAGTTAGGAGTTTCCTCAAAAAGTTAATAATAGAACTACCTTACAACCCAGCAATTGCACTACTTTTGCCCAAAGGATACAGATTTCAAGGGGCACATGCACCCTGATGTTTATAGCAGCATTATCAACAAGAGCCAAGCAATGAAGAAAGCCCAAATGTCAATCGACTGATAAAAGGTTAAAGAAGATGTGGGGTGTGTGTGTGTGTGTGTATAGATAGATATAAATATATAATGAAATATTACTCAACAATCAAAAAGAATTAAATCTTTCCATTTGCAATGATGTGGATAGAGCTAGAATGTATTATTCTAAGCAAAATAAGTTAGAGAAAGACAAATGCCATATGATTTCACTCATATGGGGAATTTAAGACACAAAACAGTTGAACATATGGGAAGGGGAAGAAAGAGAAAAGGAAATTATAAGGGACTCTTAAGAATCAAGAGCAAACAGGGTTGATGGAGAGAGTGGTGGGTGGGAGATGGGCTAGATGGGTGATGGGTATTAAGGAGGATGCTTGTTATGATGATCACTGGGTTTTGTATATAAGTGATGAATTACTGAATTCTAATGAAATCAATATAGAACTCTTTGTAAACTAACTCTTTAATAAAAATTTAAAAAGAAAAACAAACTTCCTTCTTAGAACCTTTTTTGCTGCATCCCAAGATTTTGGACTTTGTGTTTTCATTTTCATTTGTTTCCATGTACTTTTTGATTTCTTCTCTGATTTATTGGATAACTCATTCATTATTTAGTAGCCTATTATTTAACTTCCTTTTAGTTGTGATCTTTCCAGATTTTTTCCTGTTTTTTCTAGTTTCATAGAAATGTGGTCAGAAAAGATGCATGGTATGACATAGGTCTTCTTGAATCTATTGCTTATTATGTGATCTATTCTACAGAACGTTCTATATGCACTTGAGAAAATGTGTATTCCAGGCTCTGGAGGTTAAGATGGTGGAGGAGTAGGGTGACCTGAATCTTGCTTCTTTCCCCCAGACAGGTAAATATAAAATTATTCTGAATGCACAAGAAATCAACTGTAGGTCTTAGAGAACAAAGCCGCATGTCTACAAGGAAAAAAAATGACCTGTCAAAGGTAGGAGCTGTGGAGAGTTGATTTGGGGGAGAAAAGAGCCCTGGGCACTGTGAAAGGGAGGGAGCCCTGATTGCAGAAAGAAGAGTGAGTGACAACAAGAAAGAGACAGAGAAACAGAGAGAGAGAGTGTGTGAAAACATGCTCAGGGTACTTCACAAGAAAACCATTCCCCAAACCACTGACTGGGGAAAAGGAGAGGGTTTAAGTACTGCCAATGTTGTTATTTTTTTTTAAATATAAAGCAGAGTGCAAAATATAAAGTTTCAGAGGTCAGCGCCATCACTGGGGTTGTGCCTGGCAGTGCTCCCTGGGGAAGAAGGGTGGAGCCCTGGGAGCAGGCAGCACCATCTGAGGATTCCCTGGGTTGCACAGGGAGAAGAGGTTCTCTTGCTTGGAGTGCATTTGGTAGAGGTGATATTGTCTCTTTGCAGGTAAAAGACATTGCAGGCAACATTGAGCTGTCCCATTCACCAGCATAGGAAGAAAGACTGTGGCTTAGGGAAGCAAACCCTGGCACCAGGTATGTGTCGTGACTTACCATAAACTCCAAACTGCTATACAACCGTGCAACTGGTTTCTGGGACAAGCCAGGACCAGCCACAGCACAGCAAGAACTGTCCTCCTGAACCCTACAGGGCCACTTTCACCAGGGAAGTCCACCTGAGAATCAGAGGAGGAGGCCCTTCCAAGAGAAGACCGGCAGGAACCCCTCAGACTCTCCAAGTCCACTGATCACAGAATACTAAAAGCTTCAGCTCTAGGGGAAACATTATGCACATTCCTTTTGGTTTGTTTGCTTCTCTTTTTAGTTTCTTTTTGTTTGGGATACAGAAACAGCAATCTTTTATGTTATTTTGTATATTTTTAATTTTATATTATTTTTTAATACTTTACATTTTCTTTATTAAGTGCAAAACTATTATTTAATTTTTTTCTATTAATAATATTTTTTATTATATTATCTTAGTCACCATACAGTACATCCCTAGTTTTTGATGTAAAGTTCCATGATTCATTAGTTGTGTATAACACTCAGTGCAACATGCAATACGTGCCCTCCTTACTTCCCATAACCAGCTTATCTCATTCCCCCACCCCCCTCCCCTCTGAAGCCCTCAGTTTGTTTCTCAGAGTCCAGAGTCTCTCATGCTTCATTCCCCCTTCAGATTACCACCCCTTTCTTTATCCCTTTCTTCTCCTACCGATCTTTCTACTTCTTATGTTCCATAGATGAGAGAAACCATATGATAATTGTCTTTCTCTGCTTGACTTATTTCACTTAGCATTATCTCCTCCAGTGCCATACATGTTGCAGCAAATGTTGAGAAAGCATTCTTTTTGATAGCTGAGTAATATTCCATTGAATAAATGGACCACACCTTCTTAATCCAGTCATCTGATGAAGGGCATCTCAGTTCCTTCCATGATTTAGCTATTGTGGACAATGCTGCTATGAACACTGGGGTGTATATGGCCTTTCTCATCACTACGTCTGTATCTTTGGAGTGAATCCCCAGTAGTGCAATGGCTGGATCATAAGGGCTCAATTTTTAACTTTTAAAGGAATCTGCATACTGTTTCCAGAGTGGCTGTACCAACTTGTATTCCCACCAACGATGTAGGAGGGATCCCCTTTGTCCACATCCTCTCCAACAATTGTTGTTTCTTACCTTCTCAATTTTTGCAATTCTAACTGGCGTAAGGTGGTATTTCAATGTAGTTTTAATTTGAATTTCCCTGATGGCTAATGATTTTGAATATTTTTTTCATGTGTCTGTTAGCCATTTGTATGTCTTCATTAGAAAACTGTTCACATCTTCTGCCCATTTTATGATTTGTTTATTTGTTTCTCGTGTATTGAGTTTGAGAAGTTCTTTGTAGATCTTGGTTACAGGTCTTTTATCTGTAGCATCATTTGCAAATATATTCTCCCATTCCGTGGGCTACCTCTTAGTTTTTTTGACTGTTTCCTTGGCTGTGCAGAAGGTTTTGCTCTTGATGAAGACCCACAAGTTCATTTTATCTTTTGTTTCTCTTGCCTTTGGAGATGTGTCACGAAAAAGGTTGCTGTGGCTGATATCGTAGAGATTGCTGTCTACGCTCTCCTCTAGAATTTTGATGGAATCCAGTCTCACATCGAGGTCTTTAATCCATGTAGAGTTTATCTTTGTGTATGGTGTGAGAGAGTGGTCAAGTTTCATTATTTTGCTTGTAGCTGTCTAATTTTCCCAGCACGATTTATTGAAGAGACTGTCTTTTTTCCACCAGAGGTTTTTTCCTGCTTTGCCAAAGATTAGTTGCCCAAAGAGCGGATAGTCCATTTCTGCATTCTCTATTCTGTTCCATTGGTCTATGTGTCTGTTTTTGTGCCAGTACCATGCTGTCTTTGTGATCACAGCTCTGTAGGACAGCTCGAAATCCGGCATTGTGATGCCCCCAGCTTTGTTTCTCCTTTTCAACAGTTCCTTGGCGATTCGGGGCCTTTTCTGGTCCCATACAAATTTAAGGACTATTTGCTCCAGTTCTTTGAAAAATGTCATCGGTATTTTGATCGGGATAGCATTGAAAGTGTAGATTGCTCTGGGTAGCATGGACATTTTAACTATGTTAATTCTTCCGATCCATGAGCATGAAATATTTTTCCATCTTTTTGTGTCTTCTTCAATGTCTTTTAAGAGTGATTTGTAGGTTCTAAAATATAAATCCTTTACGACTCTGGTTAAGTTAATTCCAAGATAACGTACGATTTTTGGTGCTACTTTAAATGGGATGGAATTCCTAATTTCTCTTTCTTCAGTCTCATTATTCGTGTATAGAAATGCAACTGATTTCTGAACACTTATTTAGTATCCCGCCACATTACTGAATTGCTCTATAACTTCTAGTAGTTTGGGAGTGGATTCTTTTGGGTTTTCCATATAGAGTATCATGTCATCTGCGAAGAGAGACAGTTTGACTTCTTCTTTGCCATTTGGATGCATTTTATACCTTTTTGTAGTCTGATTGCTGTTGCAAGGACTTCTAGTACTATGTTGAATAATAACTTCGAGAGTGGGCATCCTTGTCGAGTTCCTGATCTTAAGGGAAAGGCTTCCAGCTTTTCCCCATTGAGAATAATATTTGCAGTAGGCTTTTCATAGATGGCTTTTATGAGATTGAGAAATGTACCCTCTATTCCTACACTCTGAAGGGTTTTAATCAGGAAAGGATGCTGTATTTTGTCAAATGCTTTTTCGGCATCAATTGAGAGGATCATATGGTTCTTGAGTCTTTTCTTGTTGATATGATGTATCACGCTGATTGATTTGCGAATATTGAACCACGCTTGCATCCCAGGTATGAATCCCACTTGATCGTGATGGATAATGCTTTTAATGTACTGTTGGATTCTATTAGCAAGTATCTTGTTGAGGATTTTGGCATCCATATTCATTAGGGAGATCGGTCTGTAATTCTCCTTTTTGAGGGGGTCTTTGCCTGGTTTGGGGATCAAGGTAATATTGGCCTCATAGAATGAGTTTGGTAGCTTTCCTTCTGTTTCTATTTTTTGAAAGAGCTTCAGGAGAATAGGTATTACTTCTTCTTTGAGTGTTTGGTAGAATTCCCCAGGAAAACTGTCCAGGCCTGGAGTTTTGATATTTGGAAGGTTGTTTATCACTGACTCAATTTCTTCATAATTAATTGGCCTGTTTAAGAAATCAATTTCTTCCTGTTTCAATCTTGGTAGTTTATAGGTTTCCAGGAAGGATTCCATCTCTTCCAGATTGCTTAGTTTATTGGCATAGAGCTGTTGATAAAAATTTCTAATAATCTTTCCAATTTCAATGGTGTTCATCGTGACCTCCCCTTTTAATTCATAATTTTAATAATCTGAGTCCTTTCTCTTTTCTTTTGGATAAGTCTTGCCAGTGGTCTGTCAATTTTATTGATTCTCTCAAAGAACCAGCTTCTAATCCTGTTGATCTGCTCTACTGTACTTCTGGTTTCTGGTTGATTGATTTCAGCTCTAATTTTGGTCAACTGCTTCCTCGTGCTTGGATTAGGCCTGTCCCTCTGTTGCTGTTCCAGCTTCTTGAGGTGAGAATATAAAAACTGCATTTTAGATTTTTCTATTCTTTTGAGTGAGGCTTGGATGGCTATGTATTTCCCCCTTAGGACTGCCTTTGCAGTATCCCATAGGTTTTGGACTGTTGTATTTTCATTCTCAGTAGTCTCCATAAATTGTTTAAGTTGATTTTTGATTTCCTGGTTTATCGAGTCATTCCTGAGCAGGATGGTTCTTAGTCTCCAAGTGTTTGAGTTTCTTCCAAATTTTTCCTTGTGGTTGAGTTCCAATTTCAGAGTGTTGTGGTCTGAGACTGTGCAGGGAATAATTTCAATCTTTTGGTATCGGTTGAGACCTGTTTTGTGACCCAGAACATGGTCTATTCTTGAAAATGTTCCATGGGCATTAGAATAGAATGAGTATTCTTTGGTTCTGAGGTGTAGTGTTCTATATATATCTATGAGGTCCAACTCGTCGAGTATGGCATTCAAAGCCTTTGATTCTTTGCTTAGTTTTTGCCAGGGTGTTCTGTCTATTTCTGATAGTGGAGGGTTGTGGTCCCCTACTATTAATGTATTTTTATCTATATGTCTCTTTATTCTGGTTAAGAGTTGGCTTGTGTATCTTGCTGCTCCCCTGTTGGGGGCATATATATTTATAATTGTCATATCCACTTGTTGAATACTTCCTTTAAGAATAATATAGTGCCATTCTGCGTCTCTAACTATAGTCTCTAGTTTAAAATCTAATTTATCTGATATGAGAATTGCTACCCCAGCTTTCTTTTGAGGTCCATTTGAGTGAAAGATAGTACTCCATGCCCTTACTCTCAGTCAGAATGCATCTTTGGGTTCGAAATGAGTCTATTGTAGACAGCAAATGGATGGGTCATTTCTTTTTATCCAATATGCAACCCTGTGGTGATTATGGGAGCATTCAAACCATTCACATTAGCGCTAAGACCTGAGAGATATGATTTTAATGATGCCATGTTGCCAGTAAAGTCTTTGTTTGTATTGGTTGTGACTTTCTTTTGTGTATCACTCTTGGGGCCTTTTTACCTTTATAGAACCCCTCTTAATATCTCCTGTAGGGCTGGTTTCATGTTTACAAAATTGGTTAATGACTGGTGATTCTGAAATGTTTTTATTTCTCCATCAATTCTGAATGACAGCCTTGCTGGGTAAAGGATCCTTGGCTGCATGTTTTTCTCTGAAAGAGCTTTAAAAATGCTCCCCCAACCCTTTCTCTCATTCCAGGTCTGTGTAGACAGGTCTGACGTAATTCTGATGCCTTTGCCTTGGTACGTGAGGAATTTCTTTGCCCTGGCCGCTTTCAATACTGTATCCTTGGATCTAATATTTGCAAAATGCACTATGACGTGATGTGGCTTAGGGTTGTCATGGTTGAGCTTGGGAGAGGTCCTCTCTGCCTCTTGGACACGAATGTTTTTTTCCCTTGCTAGATTAGGGAAGTTTTCAGCTACAATTTGTTCAAATATCTCTTCTAGACCTCTGTTTTTCTCCACCCCCTCGGGGATGCCCATGATTCTAACACTGGATCATTTCATTGAGTCAGTAATCTCCCGTAACCTACATTCGTGGGCGTGGATTTTTTTAAGACCAGCTTCTATCTTCGTTTTTTCCTCTATTAACCCATCCTCCAATTCACTAACCCTTTCCTCTGCTTCTGTGACCCTGGCCATCAGAGCCTCTAGTTTTGCCTGCATTTGGCTCATAGAATTTTTAATTTCTGTCAAATTTGCTCTCATTTCTGTCGTTAGGGATTCTATATTCTCAGTAACCTTTTCATTAATACTTTTTTCAATTCTACTCATCATTTTCAGCATCGTGACTCTGAATTCCATTTCTGATAATTTGGTCACATCCATATCCATTATTTCTGTGGCAGAGGCCACAGACTCACTGTCTTTTCTTTGCTGGGGGGGGGGCTTCTCCTTCTTGTCATTCTGATGAGGAGAGGTTGCAGGGTTGTCCAGAGCCCAAATTATTGACTGGGTCCCAGGCCGTGCCCCTTGTTTTATAGGGATCTTAGGGATGTGGGCTTCTTCTTTAAAGGTTTTATTTATTTATTTATCTGAGAGAGAGAGACAGACAGTCAGCAAGAACGGGAACAGAAGCAGGGGAGTGGTAGAGGAAGAAGCAGGCTCCCAGCAGAGGAGCGATGAGGGACTCCTTTCCGGAACGCCAGGATCACGCCCTAATCCGAAGACAGGTGCTCAATGACTGTGCCACCCAGGTGCCCCGGGTTGTGGGCTTCTTGATTTTTCAGCCTGCCTTCTGTGTTCTGGGGGAGGGGCCTACCGCGCTGATACTCAGGCAACCCTGTTTGGGTAGAGTCTCCGTGTCCCCTGCGAGGGGGGATGGGGATGGGCACGCTGTGAGCTGGTATTTCCAGGCTTTTGTTCTCTGGCGGCTTTCCCTGGTGGTCTGTTATGCCTCTTCTGAGAGTCAGAGCAGCAGAGGCTGAATTGTCACAGAACAGAGGGATTGCGGCCCATTCTCCACTGATGTTCTGGCCAGTTTAACTCCGTTACTTTTGGTGCTGCTCAACCCTGCAGCGTCCCGGGATGTGCGCCCCAAACCCGGTGTCCCTGCCCTCACTTCCAGGGCTGGCGCGACGCTGTCCTTTGTGTTTCTAACGCCGCCAGCCACCAGCCGCCCCCGCGCACTCCCAGATCTCCCGGTCTCAGTCTGGATCCCGTGAGCACACCGGGATTCCAGAGTTCCACGAGATGCCTGGTGGCGTGCGCTCCTGGCTCACTGGTCTCAGTCCTCTCTCTCATGGGTGCCTTCCGTGAGTCCGCCTGCTCCCCCGTGCAGGTGGCTGCCATTTCCCGACGCCCGAACACGGCGGCTCCCTCCCCCTTCCGTTTATCTTCCAATATCTGTGCTCGGTTTCACAGCTCCCCGCTTCGTACCTCAATACTCAGCGCTGGAGATGTTCATTTGTAGAGATCCAGATGTATCTTCCTGTGTCTCAGGCTGATTCCGTGGTTGTTTAGGCTGGTCTGGTACCTATCCAGCTCGACTCAGGGGACCAGCTGAAAAAGGGGTCCCCTACTCCTCCACCATCTTAACTCCCCAGTCTCAGATTGTGACTTTCTGTTCTGTATCAGTCTTGGGGCCTTTTTACTTTTATAGAACGCCCCTTAATATTTCCTGTAGGGCTGGTTTTTCGTTACAAAATTGGTCAATGACTGGCGATTCTAGAAGGTCTTTATTTCTCCATCAATTCTGAATGACAGGCTTACTGGATAAAGGATCCTTGTCTGCATGTTTTTCTCTGAAAGAGCTTTAAAAATGCCCCCCTCCAACTCTTTCTCTCATTACAGGTCTGTGTAGACAGGTCTGACATAATTCTGATACCTTTGCCTTGGTATGTGAGAAATTTCTTTGCCCTGGCCACTTTCACAACTGTATCCTTGGATCTAATATTTGAGAATTGCAGTATAATGTGAAGTGGCATAGGTTTGTTGTAGTAAGCTTGGGAGGGGTCCTCTCTGCCTGTTGTGCACGAATGTTTGTTTCCCTTGCTAGATTAGGGAAGTTTTCAGCTACACTTTGTTCAAATATCTCTTCTAGACTTCTGTTTTTCTCCACCCCCTCGGGGATGCTGATGATTCTGACATGGGAACGTTTCATTGAGTCGGTAACCTCCCGTAACCTACATTCTTGAGATTGGATTTTTTTGAGCCAATTTCTATTTAGCTTTCTCTTCTACTAACCCATCCTCCAATTCGCCAATACGTTCTTCTGCCTCATTCACCCTGGCCGTCAGAGCATTTAGTTTTGACTGCATGTGATTCATAGAATTTTTAATTTCTGCCAGATTCGCTCTCATTTCCGCCCTTAGAGATTCTATATTCTCATTAACATTTTTGTTAATATTTTTTTCCAAGTCTACACATCATCTTGACCATTGTTACTCTGAACTCCATTTCTGATAATTTGGTTACATCCATATCCATTAGTTCTGTGGCAGAGGCCACAGAACTCATTGTCTTTTCTTTGCTGGGAGGGATTTCTCCTTCTCGTCCTTCTGATGAGGAGAGGTTGCGGTGTTGTCTAGAGCCCAAATTATTGACCAGGACACAGGCAGTGTGCACTTTTTTTAATAGGGGCCTTAGGGATGTGGGCTTTTTGATTTTTCATCCTGCCTTCTGGGGGAGGGGCCTGCCGCACCATTACTCAGGAAACCCTGTTTGGGTAGAGTCTCCGTGTCCCCTGCAAGGGGGGATGGGGATGGGCACACTGTGAGCCGGTCTTTTCAGGCTTTTGTTCTCTGGCGGCTTCCCTGGTGGTTTGCTGGGCCTCTTCTGAGTCAGAGCAGCAGTAGCCTAATCTCAGCCTCTGTCTCAGAACAGAGGGATCGCAGTCGGTTCTCCACTGGGCCTCTCTGGCCACTGTAACTCTGTTTCTGTTGGTGCTGCTAAACCCTACAGCATCCTGCGATGTGCACCCCACACCCAGCGTCCCAGCCCTCACTTCCAGGGCCAGCACATCTCTGTCCTTTGTGTTTCTAGCATCACCAGCCACCAGCCACCCCCCATGCTCTGGAGCTCCGTTTCAGTGTGGTTCACGCGCTCCGGAGCTCCGGTTTTCAGACTGGTCATGCGCGTTCCCAGGCTCATGGTCTTAGTCTGCTCTTTCGCGGGTGCCGGGTGCTGGTCCGCCAGTCCACCTGCTCCCCAGTGCAGGTGGCTACTGCTTCCCAGTGCCTGAACGCAGAGGCTCCCTCCCCCTTCCATTTATCTTCCGATATCTGTGCGCGGTTTCACAGCTTCCCGCTTCATAGCTCAATACTCATCATTGCAGATGTTCATTTGTAGAGATCCAGATGTATCTTCCTGCATCTCAGGCTGATTCCGTGGATGTTCAGGATGGTCTGGTATCTATCCAGCTTGACTCAGGGGACCAGCTGAAAAAGGGGACCCCTATTCCTCTGCCATCTTAACTCTTCTAAGTGTAAAACTATGATGATTATGTTTTATTATTTTATTTTTACTAACAACATATAATGTATTATTGGTTTCAGAGGTACAGGTCTGTGATTCAGCAGTCTTATATACTACCCAGTGCTCATTACATCACATGCCTTCCTTAATGACCAGCACCAAGTTACCCCATCCCTCCAGATGCCTCCCACCAGGAAACCTCAGTTTGTTTCCTATGATTAAGTCTCTTATGGTTTCTCTCCCTCTCTGGTTTCATCTTAATTTATTTTTTTCCCTCTCTTCCCCTATGATCTCTGTTTTGTTTCTTAAATTCCACATATCAGTGACATAATATAATTGTCTTCCTCTGTCTGATTTATTTCACATAGCATAATACCCTCCAGTTCCATCCACGTGATTGCAAATGGCAATATTTCATTTTTTATTGCTGAGTAATATTTCATTATATATACCACATCTTCTTCACCCGTTCATCTGTGCATGTACATCTGGGTCGTTTCCATAGGTTGGCTACTGTGGACAATGTTGCTATACACATTGGGGTACAGGTGATCCTTCGGATCCCTACATTTGCATCTTTGGGGTAAATACCCTGTAGTGCAATTGCTAGGTCATAGGGTAGCTCTATATTCAACTTTCTGAGGAACTGCCATAGTGTTTTCCAGAGTGGCTGCATCAGCATGCATTCCCACCAACAGCATAGGAGGGTTCCCCTTTCTCCGATCCTCAACAACATCTGTCCTTTCCTGACTTGTTAATTTTAGCCTTTCTGACTGCATGGAGTAGTATCTCATTGTGGTTTTAATTTGTATTTCCATGATACCGAGTGATGTTGAGTATTTTTTCATGTCTCTGTTGGCCATTTTTATGTCTTCTTTGGAGAAATGTCTGTTCATGTATTCTGATAATTTCTTGAATGGATTATATGTTCTGTAGGTATTAAGTTTGATGAGTTCTTTATAGATTTTGGATACTAGCTCTTTATCTGATATGTCATTTATAAATATCTTCTCCCATTCTGTTGGTTGTCTTTTGGTTTTGTCAACTATTTCCTTTGCTGTGTAAAAGCTTTTTTATCTTAATGAAGCCCCAATAGTTCTTTTTTGCCTTTGTTTCCCTTGCTTTGGAGACGTGTTTAGCAAGAAATTGCTATGGCCAAGGTCACAGAAGTTGCTCCTGTGTTCTCTAGGATGTTGATGGATTCCTGTCTCACCTGTAGGTCTTTCATCCATTTTGAGTCTGTTTTTATGTATGGTGTAAGGGAATGGTCCAGTGTCATTCTTCTACCTGCGGCCATCCAATTTTCCCAACACCATTCATTGAAGAAACTGTCTTTTTTTCCATTGGATGTTCATTCCTGCTTTGTCAAATATTAGTTGACCCTAGAGTGGAGGGTCCATTTCTGGGTTCCCTATGCTGTTCCACTGATCTATGTCTCTATGTTTTTGTACCAGTACTGTAGTGTCTTGATGATCACAGCTTTGTAATAGAGCTTGAAGTCTGGAATTGTGATGACACCAGTTTTGCTTTTCTTTTTAAACAGTCCTTTGGCTATTTGGGGTCTTTTCTGGTTCCATACAAGTTGTAGGATTATTTGTTCCAGCTCTGTGGGAAAAGTTGGTGATATTTTGATAGGGATTACACTGAATGTGTAGATTGCTCTAGGTAGCATAGCCATTTTAACAATATTTGTTCTTCTAATCCATGAGCATGGATTTTTTTTTCATTTCTTTGTCTCTTTCTCAATTTCTGTCATAAGTTTTTTATAGTTTTCTGAGTGCAGATATTTGCCTCTTTGGTTAGGTTTATTCCTAGGCATCTTGTGGTTTTGGATGCAACTGTAAATGGGATTGACTTCTCAATTCCTCTTTTTTCTGTCTCATTGTTAGTGTATAGAAATGCAACTGAATTCTCTGAGTTGATTTTCTATCCTGCCACTTTGCTGAATTGCTGTATGAGTTCTAGCAATTTTGGGGTGGAGTCATTTGGGCTTTCCACATGGAGTATCATGCCATCTGCAAGGAATGAGAGTTTGACTTCTTCTTTGCTGAATCAGATGCCTTATATTTCTTTTTGTTATCTGATTGTGAAGGTTAGGACTTCTAGTACTATGTTGAACAGTAGTGGTGAGAGTGGACATCCCTGCCGTGTTCCTGATCTTAGGGGAAAACCTCTCAGTTTTCCCCACTGAGAATGATATTTGCAGTGGGGTTTTTGTAGCTGGCTTTTATAATATTGCAATATTTTCCCTCTATCTCTACACTGTGGAGAGTTTTAATCAAGAAAGGATGCTGATTTTTGTCAAATGCTATTCTGCAACAATTGAGAGGATCATATGTTTCTTGTTCTTTCTTTTATTAATGTGATATATCACTGTGATTGATTTGGGGATGTTGAACCAGTCTTGTAGCCCAGGAATAAATCCCACTTGGTTATGGTGAATAATCTTTTTAATGTACTTTTGGATCCTCTTAGCTAGTTATCTTGGTGAGAATTTTGCCATCCATGTTCATCTGGGATATTGTCTGTAATTTTTCTTTTTGTTGGGGTCTTTGGTTTTGGGATCAAGGTAATGCTGTCCTCATAGAATGAGTTTGGAAGTTTTCCTTCCATTTCTATTTTTTTGAAAGAGCTTCAGAAGAATAAGTATTAGTTCTTCATTAAATTTTTGGTAGAATTCCCCAAGTAAGTCATCTGGCCCTGGGCTCCTGTGCATTGGGAGATTTTTGTTTACTGCTTCAGTTTCCTTGCTTGTTATGGGTCTGTTCGGATTTTCTATTTCTTCTTATTTCAGTTTTGGTAGTTTATAAGTTTCCAGGAATGCATCCATTTCTTCCAGATTGCCTAATGTGTTGGCATATAGTTTCCATAATATGTTTTTTTTTAATTGTTTGTATTTCTTTGGTGGTGGTCATGATCTCTCCTCTTACATTCATTATTTCATTAATTTTGGTCCTTTCTCCTTTCTTTTTGACAAGTCTGGCTAGGGGTTTGTTGATCTTATTAATTCTTTTGAAGAACCATGGGAGACTATGGACTCTGGGAAACAAACTCTGGGCTTCAGAGGAGGTGGGGGATTGGGATAGGCCGGTGATGGGTATTAAGGAGGGCACATATTGTATGGAGAACTGGGTGTTATATACAAATAATGAATCATGGAACACTACATCAAAAACTAAGGATGTACTGTATGGTGACTAACATAACATAATAAAAAATTATTATTAAAGAAAACAGTTTCTAATTTCATTGATTTCTTCTACTGTTCTGGTTTCTATGTCATTGATTTCTGCTCTAATATTTATTATTTCTTGTTTCCTGCTTGGTTAAGGCTTTATTTGCTGTTCTTTCTCCAGCTCCCTTTTTATAAGTTTAGCTTGTGTATTTGAGACCTTTCTAATTTTTTCATAAAGGCTTGCATTGCTATGTATTTCCCTCTTATGACCTCATTTGCTTATATCCCAAATATTTTGATCAGTTCTGTTTTCATTTTCATTTGTTTCCATGAATATTTTTTATTCTTCTTTGATTTCCTGATTGACCCATACATTCTTCAGTAGGATCCTCTTTAGCCTCCATGTATTTGAGTTCCTTTCAAATTTCCTCTTGTGACTGAGTTCAAGTTGCAAAGCACTGTGGTCCAAAAACAAGCAGGGAATGATTCTGAATCTCAACAAACAGAACATCTCCAGTGCTTGGTCTCGAGGTATGAAGTGGGGTGCTGAGATTCTGCTAACAGATAAATGGAAGGGGGAGGGAGTCTCCATGCTCTTGTGCTGAGAAAGCAAAAGCCTTCTGTGCTGGGGACTAGGCACAGACTCGCAGACCAGCAGCAGCAGGGAAACGACTTTAGGGCAGCCCCCCAGACTGAAACCTGGAGATCATGGGCACACGTGTGAATGGGGGTGGCTGGTGGTTTTAGAAACACAAAGAGTGGAGAGGTTCCCGGCCCTGGGAGTGAGGACTGGGAGAGTGGCTGTGGGGCATGAAAAATAGGACACTACAGGTTTTTAGCAGCACAGACAGAAATGGAGTGAATGTGGCGTGGAGAGCTCAGTGAAGACCAAACTGTGATCTCTCTGTTCTAAGACAGAGGTTTGGTTACAATCACTTCTGCTTTGACTCTCAGAAGAGACACAGAAAGCCACCAGGGAAAGTGGCCAGAGACCAAAAGAACCAAAAAAAAAAAAGTTCTCACTGAGCCCATCCCCCCACAGGGGGCAGAACAACTCTGCCCAAACAGGGTTTCCAGAGTATCAGCACTGCAAACCCATCCCCCAGAAGGTAGGCTGGAAGAACAGGAGGCCCACATCCCTAAGGTCCCTATAAAACAGGTGCATCTTGCTTGGGTCACTGTCAATAGTTTGGATTCCGTACATTCCCCCAACCTCACCTCATCAGAATGACTAAGAGGAGGAACCACCAACAAAGGAAAGAAACAGGGATTGTGGTCTCTGCAACAGAACTAATGGATATGGCTATAACCAAGATGTCAGAAATGGATATCATAGTAACAATTATTGAGGTGATATCTAGGCTTGAGAAAAATATTAACAAAAGTATAGAATCTCTAAGGGCTAAAATGATATCTAATCTTGACAACTTAAAAATGTTATGAATGAAATGCAGTCTAAACTGGATGTTCTGACTGCCAGGGTAAAGAGGCAGAAGAAAGAATTAGTGAGTTAGAGGATGAGATGATAGAAAAGAAGGAAAAAGTGTTAACATGGGAAAAAAAACCTCCAATTTCAAGAAAAAAATCTACAGGAGATTACTGACTCAATGAACTATTCCAATGTCAGAATTATCGGGATCCCTGAGGGGGTGGAGAAAGGGAGAGGTCTAGAAGAGATATTTCAACAAATTGTAGCTGAGAACTTCCCTAATCTGGGGGAGGAAATAAGCATTCGTGTCCAAGAGGCAGAGAGGAATCCTCCCAACATCAATGAGAACAGACCAACACCACGACCTATAATAGTACAATTTGCAAATCTTAGATCCAAGGAAACAATCTTGAAAGCAGCAAGGGAGAAGAGATTTCTTATGTACAGAGGGAGGAACATCGGAATAACGTCAGACCTGTCCATGGAGACCCGGCAAGCCAGAAAAGGATGGCAAGACATATTTGGGGTACTAAAGGAGAAAGACCCCAAGAGTGATACAGAACAGAAATTTACAGAGACAATCTATAGAAACAGGGACTTCACAGGCAACATGGTGATAGTAAAATCATATCTCTCAATAATCACTCTCAACATGAGTGTCCTAAATGCTCCCATAAAACACCACCAGGTTCCAGATTGGATAAAAAGACATGACCCATCCGTATGATGTCTACGAGAGACTCATTTTGAACCTAAACATACATCCAGATTGAAAGTGAAGGGATGGAGAACCATTTTTCATGCCAACGGACCTCAGAAGAAAGCTGGGGTAGCAATTCTCATATCAGACAAATTTGATTTTAAGCTAAAGACTGTAATTAGAGATACAGAAGGACACTATATCATTCTTAAAGAGTGTATCCAACAAGAGGATCTAACAATTATAAATATCTATGCCCCCAACAAGGGAGCAGCCAACTACATAAGCCAACTGTGAACCAAAATAAAGAGACATATAGATAATAACACGTTAATAGTAGGGGACCTCAGAACTCCACTCTCAGCAATAGACAGATAATCTAAGCAGAAAATCAACAAAGAAACAAAAGCTTTGAATGACACACTGGACCAGATGAACCTCATAAATATATACAGAACATTACACCCTAAAACAGCAGAATATTCATTCTTCTTGAACACACATGGAACTTTCTCCAGAATAAACTACATAGTGGGTCAAAAATCAAGCCTCAACTGATACCAAAAGATTGAGATTATTCCCTGCATTTTCTCAGACCACAATGCTTTGAAAATGGAATTCAATCAGAAGATAACATTTGGAAGAAACTCAAACACTTGGAAATTAAGGACCATCCTGCTAAAGAGTGTTTTCGTCAACTGGGAAATTAAAGGGGAACTTAAACAACTTATGGAAACCAATTAGAAAGAAAAGACATCAGTCCAGAGCCTATGGGATACTGCAAAGGCGGTCCTAAGGGGGAAATACATAGCCATCCAAGTCTCACTCAAAAGAATAAAAAAATATAAAATACACACCCTATACTCACACCTTAAACAACTGAGAATGGAACAACAAAGTAGGCCTAGACCAGGCATGAGAAGAGAATTAATTAAGATTAGAGCAGAGATCAATGAATGAGAATCCAGAAATACAGTAGAGCAGATCAATGAAACTAGAAGCTGATCCTTTAAAAAAATTAATAAGATCAATAAACCCTTGGACTCATCCAAAAGAAAAGAGAAATGACCCAAATTATTAACATTATGAATGAAAGGGGAGAGATGACTACTAACACCAAGGAAATAAAAACAATTATTAGAAATTATTATCAACAACTATATGCCAATAAATTTAGCAAGCTGGAAGAAATGGATGCCTTCCTGGAAACCTACAAACTACCAAAACTGAAACAGGAAGAAATTGACAACCTTAATAGGCCAATAACCAGTAACAAAATTGAAGCAGTGATCAAAAACCTCCCAAAAAACAAGAGTCCAGGTCCTGATGGATTCCCTGGGGAATTCTACCAAACATTCAAAGAAGAAATAATACCTATTCTCCTGAAACTGTTTCAAAAAATAGAAACAGAAGGAGAACTTCCAAACTCATTCTATGAGGCCATTCTTGATCCCAAAACCAGACAAAGACCCCATCAAAAAGGAGAATTACAGACTGACATCCCTGATGAATATGGATGCCAAAATTATCAACAGGGTCCTAGCTAATAGGATGCAACAGTACATTAAAAGGATTATCCATCACGGCCAGGTCGGATTCATCCCTGGGATGCAAGGGCGGATCAACATTCACAAATCAATCAGTGTGATAGAACACATTAATAAGAAAAGAGACAAGAATCCTATGGTCCTCTCAACGCAGAAAAAGCATTTGACAAAATACAGCATCTTTTCCTGATTAAAACCCTTCAGAGTGTGGGGTTAGAGGGTACGTTCTTCAATTTCATTTTTTAAAAAATCCATGAAAAGCCCACAATGAATATCATTCTCAATGGGGAAAAGCTGAGAGTCTTTCCTTTAAGATCAGGAACATGACAAGGATGTGCACTCTCGCCACTATTGTTCAACATAGTACTAGAAGTCCTAATGACAGCAATCAGACAACAAAAATAAATAAAAGATATTCAAATTGGAAAAGAAGAAATCAAACTCTCTTCAAAGATGACATGATACTTTACGTGGAAAACCCAAAAGACTCCACCCCAAATTACTAGATTGCATGCAGCAATTCAGTAACATGGCATGATACAAAATCAATGCAGAGAAATCAGTTGCTTTCCTATACCCTAACAATGTCACTGTAGAAAGAGAAGTTAGGGAATCGATTCCATTTACAATAGCACCAAAAACCATAAGATACCTTGGAAAAAACCTAAGCAAAGAAGTAAAGGATCTACACTCTAGAAACTACAGAACACTGATTAAAGACATTGAAGAAGACACAAAAAGATGGAAAAACATTCCGTGCTCATGGATTGGAAGAATAAACATAGTTAAAATGTCTATGCTACCCGGAGCAACCTACACTTTCAACGCCATCATGATGGAAATACCAATGACATTTTTCAAAGTGCTGGAACAAACAATCCTAACATTTTTGCAGAACCAGAAAAGACCCCGAATCACCAATAAAATGTTGAAAATGAAAAACAAAGCTGGGGGCATCTCATTGCCTGCTTTCAAGCTATACTACCAAGCTGTTGTCACCAAGACAGCATGGTACTGGCACAAAAACAAACACATAGATCAATGGAACAGAATACAGACTTCAGAAATGTACCCTCAACTCAATTGTCAAATAATCTTTGAAAAAGCAGAAAAAACATCCAGTGGAAAAAAGACAGTCTCTTCAATAAACGGTGCTGGGAAAATTCGACAACTATATAGAGAATAGTGAAATTTCACCATGCTCTCACATCATACACAAAGATAAACTCCAAATGGATGAAAGACCTTGATGTGAGACAAGAATCTGTCAAAATCATAGAGGAGACCATAGGCTGCAACCTCTTCAACATCGGCAACAGCAACTTCTTTATTTTTTTACCTTCATTTAACATTTATTTATTTTTTATAATAATATTTTTTATTATATAATGTTAGGCACCATACAGTACATCCTTGGTTTTTGATGTAAACTTCCATGATTCATTAGTTGTATATAACACTCAGTGCACCATGCAATACGTGCCCTCCTTACTACCCATCACCAGCCTATCCCATTCCCCCACCGCCCTCCCCTCTGAAGCCCTCAGTTTGTTTCTCAGAGTCCATAGTCTCTCATGCTTCATTTCCCCTTCTGGTTACCCCCCCTTTCTTTATCCCTTTCTTCTCCTACCGATCTTCCTACTTCTTATGTTCCATAGATGAGAGAAACCATATGATAATTGTCTTTCTCTGCTTGACTTATTTCACTTAGCATTATCTCTTCCAGTGCCGTCCATGTCACAGCAAATGCTGAGAAATCGTTCTTTTTGATAGCTGAGTAATATTCCTTTGTGTATGTGGACCACAACTTCTTAATCCAGTCATCTGTTGAAGGGCATCTCGGCTCCTTCCATGATTTAGCTATTGTGGACAATGCTGCTATGAACACTGGGGTGCATATGGTCCTTCTCTTCACTACATCTGTATCTTTGAGGTACATACCCAGTAGTGCCATTGCTGGATCATAGGGTAGCTCAATTTTTAACTTTTTAAGGGACCTCCACACTGTTTTCCACAGTGGCTGTACCAATTTGCATTCCCACCAACAATGTAGGAGGGATCCCCTTTCTCCACATCCTCTCCAACAATTGTTGTTTCTTGCCTTGTCTATTTTTGCCATTCTAATTGGTGTAAGGTGGTATCTTAGTGTGGTTTTGATTTGAATTTCCCTGATGGCTAATGATTTTGAACATTTTTTCATGTGTCTGTTAGCCATTTGTATGTCTTCATTGGAAAAGTGTCTGTTCATATCTTCTGCCCATTTTATGATTTGTTCATTTGCTTCTCATGTATTGAGTTTGAGAAGTTCTTTGTATATCTTGGATACCAGTCTTTTATCTGTAGTGTCATTTGCAAATATATTCTCCCATTCCGTGGGCTTCCTCTTAGTTTTTTTTTTTTTTACTCTTTCCTTGCTGTGCAGAAGCTTTTTATCTTGATGAAGCCCCACAAGTTCATTTTCTCTTTTGTTTCTCTTCCCTTTGGAGATGTGTTGTGAAAAAGGTTGGCCACAGCAACTTCTTTCATGACACATCTCCAAAGGCAAGGGAAACAAAAGCAAAAATGAACTCTTGGGACTTCATCAAGATAAAAAGCTTCTGCACAACAAAGGAAACAATCAACAAAACAAAGAGGCAAACCACAGAATGGGAGAAGATAATTGCACATGACGTTACAGATAAAAGGCTGATGTCCAATATCTATAAAGAACGTCTCAAACTCAATACCCAAAAAACAAAAAATGAAGTCAAAAAATGGGCAGAAGATATGAACAGACACTTTTCCAATGAAGACATACAAATGCCTAACAGACACCTGAAAAAATGTTCAAAATCATTAGCCATCAGGGAAATTCAAATCAAAACCACATTCAGATACCACCTTATGCCAGTTAGAATGGCAAAAATTAACAAAACAAGATACAACAAATGTTGGAGAGGATGTGGAGAAAGGGGAACCCTCTTACACTGTTGGTGGGAATGCAAGTTGGTACAGCTACTTTGGAAATCAGTGGGGGGGGGTTCTTCAAAAAGTTAAAAATAGAGGTACCCTATGACCCAGCAATTGCACTATTGGTTATGTACCCCAAAGATACAGACGTAGTGAAGAGAAGGGCCATATGCATCCCAATGCTCATAGCAGCATTGTCCACAATAGCCAAACTGGAAGGAACCGAGATGCCCTTCAACAGATGACTGGATTAAGAAGAGGTGGTCCATATATACAATGGAATTTTACTCATCCATTAGAAGGAATGACTACCCAACATTTGCATCAATATGGATGGGCTGGAGGAGATTATGGTAAGTGAAATAAGTCAAGCAGAGAAATACAATTATCATATGGGTTCACTCGTTTGTGGAACATAAGGAATAGCAGGGAGATCGTTAGGAGAAGGAAGGGAAAAATGAAGGGTGGTAAACAGTGGTAGAAATGAACCACAGAGATTCTGGACTCTGGAAACAAACTAAGGATTTTAGAGGGGATGAATGTGGGGGATGGGCTAGCCGGTGAAGAGTACTAAGGAGGTCACATATTGCATGGAGCACTGGGTGCTATCACAAACAATGAATCATGGAAGACTACATCAAAAACTAGTGATGTACTGTATGGTGACTAATAATATATGAAATATTTTTAAAAAGACCAAAAAAATAAAAATAATAAAAGACATTCATTTTAGTCCTAAAGACACCTCCAGATGAAATTGAAATGTTGGGGAACAATTTATCATGCTAATGGACATCAAAAGAAAGCTAGAGTAGCCATATTTATATGAGACAAACTAGATTTTAAACTAAAGACTTTAATAAGAGATGAAAAAGCACATTATATCATGATAAAGGGGTTTATTAAACAAGAAGATCTATCAATTTTAAATATTTATGCCCCTAGTTAGGAGCAGCCAAATATACAAATCAATTAATAACAAACTGAAAGAAACTCACTGATAATAATATATTAATAGTATAGAATTTTAACACCCTACTCACAACAATGGACAGATCATCAAAGCAGAAGATCAACAGGGAAACAAGGGCTTTGAATGATGCACTGAACCACATGGATTTAACAGATACATACAGAGTATTTCATCCTAAAACAGCAGAATACACATTCTTTTTGATTGCCTATGGATCTTTCTCCAGAATAGATCACACCCTAGGTCACAAATCAGGCCTCAACTGGTACAAAAAGATGATTGAGATCATATCATGCATATTTTCAGACCACAATGTTATGAAACTTGATGTCAACCACAAGAAAAAAAAATTAGAAAAACCACAATATGTGGAGGTTAAAGAACATCCAACTGAAGAATGAATAGGTCCACCAGGAAATTAAAGGAGAATTTAAAAACTACATGGAAATGAATGAATATGGAAACATGACAGTCCAAAACCTTGGGGATGCAGCAAAAGTGTTCCTAAGATGGAAGTATGTAGTAATACAGGCCTTTCTCAAATAGCAAGAAAAATCTCAAATACACAACCTAACCTTACACCTAAAGGGACTGGAAAAAGAGAAGCAAATAAAGCCTAAATCCAGCAAGAGAAGGGAAATAATAAAAATTAGAACAGAAATCAATTATATAGAAATGAAGAAAACAGTAGAATAGATCAACAAAACTAGGAACTGCTAGTTTGAAAGCTTTAGCAACACTGAGAAAATCCTAGCCAGAGTTATAAAAAAGAAAAGGGAAAGAATCCAAATCATTAAAATTATGAATGAAAGAGGAGAGATCACAACCAACATTGCATAAAAACAAACAATTCTAAGAGAATATTATGAGCAGTTATATGCCAACAAATAAGGCAATCTGGAAGAAATGGATGAAATCCTAGAAACATATAAACTGGCATAACTGAAAAAGGAAGAAATAGAAAATCTGTACAGACCTACAACCAACAAAGAAATTGAATCAGTAATCAAAAATCTTCCAACAAATAAGAATTGTGAAATGGATGGCTTCCCAGGGGAATCCTACCAAACATTTATTCTTCTGAAGCTGTTCCAAAAAAAAAAAAAAAAAAAACAAAGAAAGAAAGAAAGAGAGGAAAAGAAAAATAGAAATGGAAGAAAAACTTCCAAACTCATTCTATGTGGCCAGCATTACCTTGGTCTCCGAACCAGACAAAGACCCCACTAAAAAGGAGAATTACAGACCAATATCCCAGATGAACATGGATGCAAAAATTCTCAACAAGATACTAGCTAATAGCATCAAACAGTGCATTAGAAAGATTATTCACTATGACCAAGTGGATATTATTCCTGAGCCACAGGGGTGGTTCAATATCCATAAATCAATCAATGTGATATATACCACATTAATAAAAGAAAGGATAGGAACCATATGATCTTCTTACTAGATACAGAAAAAGCATTTGACAAAACAAAGCATCCTTTCTTGATAAAAACCCTCAACAATGTAGAGATAGAGGGAACACACCTCAATATCATAAGGGCCATATACAAAAGACCCATAATGAATATCATTCTCAGTGGGGAGAATCTGAGAGCTTTTCTCCTAAGGCAAGGAACAGGACAGGGATGTCCACTCTCACCACTGTTGTTCAACATAGTACTGGAACTCCTAGCCTCAGCAATCAGACAACAACAACAAAAATAAATAAAAAGCCTCCAGGTTGGCAAAGAAATCAAACTTTCACTCTTCACAGATAACATGATACTCTATGTAGAAAACCTATAAGACTCCACCAAAAAAATGTTAGAACTGATGCAGGAATTCAGCAAAGTCGCAGGATATAAAACCAACACACAGAAGTCTGCTGCATTTCTATTAACCAACAATGAAGCAGCAGAAAGAAATCAAGGAATTGATCCCATTTATATTTGCACCAACAACCATAAAATACCAGGGTGCCTGGATGGCTCAGTCAGTTAAGTGTCTGCCTTTGGCTCAGTTCATGATTCCGGGGTCCTGGGATCAGGTGCCACATTGGGCTCCCTGCTCAGTATGGAGTCTGCTTCTCCTTTTGCCCCTCCCCATGCTTGTGCTCTCTCTCTCTCTGTCTCTCTCGCTCTTTCTCAAATAAATAAAATCTTAAAGGAAAAATAAAAATAACATATAATACATAGGAATAAACATAACCAAAGAGGTAAAAGAACTATTCTCTGGAAAATATAGAAGACTTATGAAAGAAATTGAAGAAGACACAGAGAAATGGAAAAATGTTCCATGATCATGGATTTGATGAACAAGTATTGTTAAAATATCTATATATCCCAGAGTAATCTACACACTCAAAACAATCCCTATCAAAATACCACCAGCATTTTCACAGCTGGAACAAACAATTTTGAAATTTGTATGGAACCAGAAAAGTCCCCATAAGAAAAGGAATGTTGAAAAAGAACACTGAAGCTGGAGCCATCACAATCCTGGACTTCAAGCTGTATTACAAAGCTGTAATCATCAAGACAGCATGGTATTCACACACACACACACACACACACACACACACACACACACACACACACACACACACAAGACATAGATCAATGGAACAGAATACAGAAGCCAAAAATGGAATCTCAACTCTATGGTCAACTAATCTTCAACAAAGCAGGAAAGAATATCCAATGGAAAAAAGTCTCTTCAACAATGGTGTTGGAAAAATTGGACAGCCACATGCAAAAGAATGAAATTGGACCACTTTCTTACATCATACACAAAAATAAATTCAAGCTGGATGAAAAACCTAAATGTGAGACAGGAATCCAAAAATCCTAGAGAAGAACACAGACAGAAACCTCTTTGACCTCAGCCACAGCAACTTCTTGCTAGACACATCTCCAAAGGCAAGGGAAACAAAAGCAAAAATGAGGTATTGGGACTTTATCAAGATAAAAAGCTTTTAGAAGGGGCACCTGCACCCCAATGTTCATAGCAACAATGTCCACAACAGTCAAACTGTGGAAGGAGCCAAGATGTCCTTCGATGGATGAATGGGTAAAGAAGATGTGGTTCATATATACAATGGAATATTACTCAGCCATCAGAAAAGATGAATATGTACCATTTACATCCACATGGATGGAACTGGAGGGGATTATGCTAATTGAAATAAGTCAATCAGAGAAAGACAATTATCATATGGTTTCATTCATATGTGGAAAATAAGGAGTAGTGCAGAGGACATAGGGGAAGGGAGGAAAATTGAATGGGAAGAAATCATTGATGGAGAAAAACCATATGAGACTCTTGACTCCAGGAAACAAACTGAGGGTTGTGGAAAAGGAGGTCGGTGGGAGAATGGGGTAACTGGGTCATGGGAATTAAAGGGGGCACATGCTATGATGAGCAGTGGGTGTTATATTCAACTAACGAATCATTGAATATTGTATCAAAAACTAATGTATTATACCTTGGCTAATTGAATTTAAATTTTAAAAAGATGATAATGTTAAAAGAAGAATAAATATTGAATCTTTTTTAAAAAGATAAAAAGCTTTTACACAGGAAATGAAACAATTAACAAGCTAAAAGGCAACCTACAGAATAGGGGAAGATATTTGCAAATGATATAACAGATGAAGGGCTAGTATCCAAAATCTATAATGAACTTAACACACTCAACACCAGGAAATTTAAAAAAGAATCCAATCAAGAAATGGGCAGAAGACATGCAAATAGCCAATGACACATGAAAAAATGTTCAACATCACTCATCATCAAGGAATTACAAATCAAACCCACAATGAGATACCACCTCATACTAATCAGAATGGCTAAGATTAAGAACTCAGGAAACAACAGATGTTGGCGAAGATGCAGAGAAAGGGAACCCTCTTACACTGTTGGTGGGAGTGCAAACTGTTTCAGCCACCCTGGAAAACAGTATGTAAGTTCCTCAGGAAGTTAAAAATAAAACTACCCTATGTCTCAGCAATGCACTTCTAGGTATTTACCCAAAGGACTCCAAAATAGTTATTCAAAGGAGCACATATACACCAATGTTTACAGCAGCAATGTCAACATTCACCAAAACATGAAAAGAACTCAGATGTCCATCAACAGAGGAATGTATAAAGAAGATGTGGCAATGTATATATGTATATACACACATATATTTTAATAAAATATATTTCATATATATAATATATATAATGGAATATTACTCAGTCACCAAAAAGAATGAAATCTTGCCATTTGCATTGATGTAGATGGAACTAGACCATATTATGCTAAGCAAAATAAGTCAGTCAGAGAAAGAAAAATATCATATGATTTCACTCATATGTGGAATTTAAGAAACAAAACAGATGAATATGGGGAAGGGAAGGAAAAATAAAATAAGGTAAAACAGAGAGAGACAAACCATAAGAAAATCTTAACTACAAGGAACAAACTGGGGATTACTGGAACAGAGGTGGATGGGGGTAGGGGTTAATTAGGTGATGGGCACTAAGGAGGGCACTTGATATAATGAGGATTGGGTCTTACATGCAACTGATGAATCACTAGATTCTACCCCTGAAACTAACAATAAACATATGTTAACTAACTTGAATTTAAATTTAAAAAAAGAGTTTCCCAGACAAACAAAAACTAAAGGAATTTGTGAATTAAAATAGCCCTACAAGAAATTGTAAGAGGAAATCTTTCAGTGGGGAAAAAATGACCAAAAGCAACAAAGACTAGAAAGGAACATAGAACATCACCAGAAACACAAACTTACAGGTATCACAATGGCACTAAATTCATGTCTATAAATAATCACTCTGAATGTAAATGGACTCAATGCTGAAATCAAAAGGCATAGGGTAGGAGGGAGGAGTTAAGATGGCGGAGGAGTAGGGGTCCCCTTTTTCAGCTGGTCCCCTGAGTAGAGCTGGATAGGTACCAGACCATCATGAACATCCACGGAAGCAGCCTGAGACGCAGGAAGATACATCTGGATCTCTACAAATGAATATCTCCAGAGATGAGTATTGAGGTACGAAGCCAGGATCCCTGAAGCCATGCACAGATACCAGAAGATAAACGGAAAGGGGGAGGGAGCCGCCGCTTTCAGGCACCGGGAAGCGGTAGCCACCTGAACTGGGGAGCAGGCAGACTCATGGACGGGCACCCCCGAGAGAGCAGACTGAGACCGTGAGCCGAGGAATGCGGGTGACCAGTCTGAATACCCGAGCTCCGGAGTGCACAAACCACACTGAAACGGAGCTCTGGAGTGCATGGGGGCAGCTGGCTGCCGGTGGTGTTAGAAACACAAAGGACAGACACGTGATGGCCCTGGAAGTGAGGGCTGGGATGCTGGCTGTGGGGCGCACATCCGGGATGCTACAGAGTTGAGCAGCACCAACAGAAACAGAGTTAAAGTGGCCAGACCACCAGTGGAGAGTGGTCTGCAATCCCTCTGTTCTGAGACAGAGGCTGAGATTAGGCCACTGCTGCTCTGACTCTCAGAGGAGGCACAGCAAACCGCCAGGGAAAGCCACCAGACAACAAAATCCTGGAAATACCGGCTTACAGTGTGCCCATCCCCATCCCCCCTCGCAGGGGACATGGAGACTCTACCCAAACACTGTTGTCTGAGTATCGGCGTGGCAGGACCCTCCCCCAGAAGGCAGGCTGAAAAATCAAGAAGCCCACATCCCTAAGGTCCCTATAAAACAAGTGCGCAATGCCTGGGTCCTGGTCAATAATTTGGCCTCTGGGCAACCCTGCAACCGCACCTCATCAGAATGACGAGAAGGAGAAATCCCCCACAACAAAGAAAAGCCAATGAGTCTGTGGCCACTGCCACAGAACTCATGGATATGGATGTAACCAAATTATCAGAAATGGAGTTCAGAATAACAATGGTCAAGATGATGTGTAGACTTGAAAACAGTATTAACAAAAATGTTAATGAGAATATAGAATCTCTAAGGGCGGAAATGGGAGAGAATCTGGCAGAAATTAAAAATGTTATGAATCAAATGCAGTCAAAACTAGAGGCCCTGATGGGCACAGTGAATGAGGAAGAAGAATGTATCAGCGAATAGGAGGATGGGTTAGTAGAAAAGAAAGCTAAAATAGAATCTTGGCTCAAAAAAATCCAATCTCAAGGATGTAGGTTACGGGAGATTACTGACTCAATGAAACGTTCCAATGTCAGAATCATCGGCATCCCCGAAGGGGTGCAGAAAAACAGAGGTCTAGAATGCATATTTCAACAAATTGTAGCTGAAAACTTTCCTAATCTAGCAAAGGAAACAAACATTTGTGTCCAGGAGACAGAGAGGACCCCTCCCAAGCTCAACCATGACAAACCTATGACACGTCACGTCATAGTGCATTTCGCAAATATTAGATCCAAGGATACAGTATTGAAAACGGCCAAGGCAAAGAAATTTCTCATGTACCAAGGCAAAGTTATCAGAATTATGTCAGACCTGTATACACAGACCTGGAATGAGAGAAAGGCATGGGGTGGGGGGCATTTTTAAAGCACTTTCAGAGAAAAACATGCAGCCAAGGATCCTTTATCCAGCAAGGCTGTCATTCAGAATTGATGGAGAGATAAAGACCTTCCAGAATCACCACTCATTGACCAATTTTGTAACCATGAAACCAGCCATACAGGAGATATTAAGGGGGGTTCTATAAAAGTAAAAAGGCCCCAAGAGTGATACAGAACAGAGAGTCACAATCTATACAAACAAAGACTTTACAGGCAACATGGCATCATTAAAATCATATCTCTCAATAATCAGTGTCAATGTAAATGGCCTAAATGCTCCCATGAACGCCAACAGGGTTGTAGATTGGATAAAAAGACATAACCCATCCATTTGCTGTCTACAAGAGACTCATTTTGAACCTAAAGATACATCCAGACTGAAAGTAAAGGGATGGAATACCATCTTTCATGCCAATGGACCTCAAAAGAAAGCTGGGGTAGTAATTCTCATATCAGACAGATTGGATTTTAAACGAAAGCCTGTGATTAGAGATGAAGGGCACCATATTATTCTTAAAGGATGTATCCAACAAGTGGATATGACCATTATAAATATATATGCCCCCAACAGGGGAGCAGCAAGATACACAAGCCAACTTTTTACCAGAATAAAGAGACATATAGATAAAAAAACATTAATAGTAGGGGACCTCAACACTCCTCTATCAGTAATAGACAGATCACCTAAGCAAAAAAATCAATGAGGAAACAAGAGCTTTGAATGCCATACTAGACGAGTAGGACCTCATAGATATATATAGAACACTACACCCCAGATCCAAAGATTACTTATTCTATGCTAATGCCATGGAACATTCACAAGAATAGACCATTTTCTGGATCACAAAACAGGTCTCAACTAATACCAAAAGACTGAAATTATTCCCTGCATATGCTCAGACCACAATGCTTTGAAATTGGAACTCAACCACAAGGAAAATTTGGGAAGAAACTCAAACACTTGGAGACTAAGAACCATCCTGCTCAAGAATGATTTGATACACCAGGAAAACAAAAATCAATTTAAACAATTTATGGAGACCAACGAGAATGAAAACACAATGGTCCAAAACCTATGGGACACTGCAAAGGCAGTCCTAAGGGGAAAATACATAGCCATCCAAGCCTAACTCAAAAGAATAGAAAAATCTAAAATGTAGTTTTTATATTCGTACCTCAAGAAGCTGGAACAGCAACAGAGAAACAGGACTAATCCACGCACGAGAGAGCAGCTGATCAAGATTAGAGCAGAGATCAATGAATTAGAAACCAGGAGCACAGTAGAGCAGATCAACAGAACTAGAAGCTGGCTCTTTGAAAGAATAAATAAAATTGACAAACCACTGGCCAGACTTATCTGAAAGAATAGAGAAAGGACCCAAATTAATGAACTTATGAATGAAAAGGGAGAGGTCACAACCAACACCAATGAAATTGAAAGGATTATTAGAAACTTTTATCAGGAGAGAGTTAAGATGGCGGAGGAGTAGGGGACCGCTTTTTCAGCCGGCCCCCTGAGTCGAGCTGGATAGGTACCAGACCAGCCTAAATAACCACGGAATCAGCCTGAGACACAGGATGATGCATCTGGATCTCTACAAATGAACATCTCCAGCGCTGAGTATTGAGGTACCAAGAGGGGAGCTGTAAACCGTGCATGGATATCGGAAGATAAACGGAAGGGGGAGGGAGCCGCCGCGTTTGGGCGCCGGGAAGCAGCAGCCACCTGCACGGGGGAGGGGGGGGGGACTCGCGGTCGGCACCCGCGAAACAGCAGACTGAGATCCTGAACCGGGTGCGCGCGCCACCAGGCTTCTCACGAAACTCCGGAATCGAGGTGTGCTCACCGGGCATAGACTGAGACCGGGAGACCCGGGGGCGCGCGGGGCGGCCGGTGGCTGGCGGCATTACAAACACAAAGGACAGAGACGCGCCGGCCCTGGAAGTGAGGGCAGGGTCCCCGAGTTGGTGCGCACATCCCGGGACGCTGCAGGGTTGAGCAGCACCAACAGTAATAGGGTTAAAGTGGCCAGAACATCAGTGGAGAACGGGCCGCAATCCCTCTGTTCTGAGACAATGCAGCCTCTGCTGCTCTGACCCTCAGAAGAGGCATAGCCGGCCGCCAGGGAAAGCCGCCAGAGAACAAAAGCCTGGAAATACCGGCTCAGAGAGTGCCCATCCCCATCCTCCCTCGCAGGGGACACGGAGACTCTAACCAAACAGGGTTGCCTGAGTATCGGCGCGGCAGGCCCCTCCCCCAGAACACAGAAGGCAGGCTGAAAAATCAAGAAGCCCACAACCGGAGGCGCCTGGGTGACGCAGTCATTGAGCGCCTGTCTCCGGCTTAGGGCGTGATCCCGGCGTTCCGGAAAGGAGTCCCTCATCGGGCTCCTCCGCTGGGAGCCTGCGTCTTCCTCTCTCACTCCCCTGCTTCTGTTCCGTTCTTGCTGACTGTCTGTCTCCCTCTCTCAGATAAGTAAATAAATAAAATCTTTAAAGAAGAAGCCCACATCTCTAAGATCCCTATAAAACAAGGGGCACGGCCGGGGACCCAGTCAATAATTTTGGGCTCTGGACAACCCCGCAACCTCCCCTCATTAAAATGACAAGAAGGAGAAGCCCCCCCCAGCAAAGAAAAGACAGTGAGTCAGTGGCCTCTGCCACAGAAGTAACGGATATGGATGTAACCAAATTATCAGAAATGGAATTCAGAGTAACAATGGTCAAGATAATGAGTAGACTTGAAAAAAGTATTCAGGAAAATATTACTGAGAATATAGAATCCCTAAGGGCGGAAATGAGAGCAAATTTGACAGAAATTAAAAATTCTATGAGCCAAATGCAGGCAAAACTAGAGGCTCTGACGGCCAGGGTCACCGAAGCGGAGGAAAGGGTTAGTGAATTGGAGGATGGGTTAATAGAGGAAAAAATAAAAATAGAAGACGGTCTTAAAAAAATCCACGCCCACGAATGTTGGCTACGGGAGATTACTGACTCAACGAAACGATCCAATGTTAGAATCATCGGCATCCCCGAGGGGGTGGAGAAAAACAGAGGTCTAGAAGAGATATTTGAACAAATTGTAGCTGAAAACTTCCCTAATCTAGCAAGGGAAACAAAAATTTGTGTCCAAGAGGCAGAGAGGACCCCTCCCAAGCTCAACCATGACAGACCTACACCACGTCACGTCATAGTGCAATTCGCAAATATGAGATCCAAGGATACAGTATTGAAAGCGGCCAGGGCAAAGAAATTTCTCACGTACCAAGGCAAAGGCATCAGAATTACGTCAGACCTGTCTACACAGACCTGGAATGAGAGAAAGGGTTGGGGGAGCATTTTTAAAGCTCTTTCAGAGAAAAACATGCAGCCAAGGATCCTTTATCCAGCAAGGCTGTCATTCAGAATTGATGGAGAAATAAAGACATTTCAGAATCGACAGTCACTAGCCAATTTCGTAACCACGAAACCAGCCCTACAGGAGGTATTACGGGGGGTTCTATAAAGGTAAAAAGGCCCCAAGAGTGATACAAAACAGAAAGTCACAGCCAATACAAACAAAGACTTTACTGACAACATGGCAGAATTAAAAGCATATCTCTCAGTACTCAGCCTTAACATTAATGGTTTAAATTCTGGTTTCAAACGCCACAGGGTTGCAGATTGGATAAAAAGAAATGACCCATCCATTTGCTGTCTACAAGAGACTCATTTCGAACCCAACGATGCATTCAGACTGAGAGTAAGGGGATGGAGTACCATCTTTCACGCAAATGGACCTCAAAAGAAAGCTGGCGTAGCAATTCTCATATCAGATAAATTGGATTTTAAACTACAGACTATAGTTAGAGATGCAGAAGGGCACTATATTATTCTTAAAGGAAGTATTCAACAAGTGGATATGACAATATAAATATATATGCCCCCAACAGGGGAGCAGCAAGATACACAAGCCAACTCTTAACCAGAATAAAGAGACATATAGATAAAAATACATTAATAGTAGGGGACCTCAACACTCCACTCTCAGAAATAGACAGAACACCCTGGCAAAAACTAAGCAAAGAATCAAAGGCTTTGAATGCCATACTCGACGAGTTGGACCTCTTAGATATATATAGAACACTACACCCCAGAACCAAAGAATACTCATTCTATTCTAATGCCCATGGAACATTTTCAAGAATAGACCATGTTCTGGGACACAAAACAGGTCTCAGCCGATACCAAAAGATTGAAATTATCCTCTGCATATTCTCAGACCACAACGCTCTGAAATTGGAACTCAACCACAAGGAAAAATTTGGAAGAAACTCAAACACTTGGAGACTAAGAACCATCCTGCTCAGGAATGACTCGATAAACCAGGAAATCAAAAATCAAATTAAACAATTTATGGAGACCAATGAGAATGAAAATACAACAGTCCAAAACCTATGGGATACTGCAAAGGCAGTCCTAAGGGGGAAATACATAGCCATCCAAGCCTCACTCAAAAGAATAGAAAAATCTAAAATGCAGTTTTTATATTCTCACCTCAAGAAGCTGGAACAGCAACAGAGGGACAGGCCTAATCCACGCACAAGGAAGCAGTTGACCAAAATTAAAGCTGAAATCAATCAAGCAGAAACCAGAAGTACAGTAGAGCAGATCAACAGGACTAGAAGCTGGTTCTTGGAGAGAATCAATAAAATTGACAGACCACTGGCAAGACTTATCCAAAAGAAAAGAGAAAGGACCCAGATTATTAAAATTATGAATGAAAAAGGAGAGGTCACGACGAACACCATTGAAATTGGAAGGATTATTAGAAATTTTTATCAACAGCTATATGCCAATAAACTAAGCAATCTGGAAGAGATGGAATCCTTCCTGGAAACCTATAAACTACCAAGATTGAAAAAGGAAGAAATTGATTTCTTAAACAGGCCAATTAATTATGAAGAAATTGAGTCAGTGATAAACAACCTTCCAAATAACAAAACTCCAGGCCCGGACGGTTTTCCTGGGGAATTCTACCAAACATTCAAAGAAGAAATAATACCTATTCTCCTAAAGCTATTTCAAAAAATAGAAACAGAAGGAAAGCTACCAAACTCATTCTATGAGGCCAATATTACCTTGATCCCCAAACCAGGCAAAGACCCCCTCAAAAAGGAGAATTACAGACCGATTTCCCTAATGAATATGGACGCCAAAATCCTCAACAAGATACTTGCTAATAGAATCCAACAGTTCATTAAAAGGATTATCCACCACGATCAAGTGGGATTCATACCTGGGATGCAAGCGTGGTTCAATATTCGCAAATCAATCAGCGTGATACATCATATCAACAAGAAAAGACTCAAGAACCATATGATCCTCTCAATCGATGCCGAAAAAGCATTTGACAAAATACAGCATCCTTTCCTGATTAAAACCCTTCAGAGTGTAGGAATAGAAGGTACATTTCTCAATCTCATAAAAGCCATCTATGAAAAGCCTACTGCAAATATTATTCTCAATGGGGAAAAGCTGGAAGCCTTTCCCTTAAGATCAGGAACACGACAAGGATGCCCACTCTCGCCACTATTATTCAACATAGTACTAGAAGTCCTTGCAACAGCAATCAGACAACAAAAAGGGATCAAAGGTATTCAAATCAGCAAAGAAGAAGTCAAAATGTCTCTCTTCGCAGACGACATGATACTCTATATGGAAGACCCAAAAGAAGCCACTCCCAAACTATTAGAAGTTATAGAGCAATTCAGTAACGTGGCGGGATACAAAATCAATGCTCAGAAATCAGTTGCATTTCTGTACACGAATAACGAGAACGAAGAAAGAGAAATCAGGGAATCCATCCCATTTACAATAGCACCAAAAACCATACGTTACCTTGGAATTAACTTAACCAGAGACGTAAAGGACCTTTATTCTAGAAACTATAAATCACTCTTAAAAGACATTGAGGAAGACATAAAAAGATGGAAAGATATTCCATGCTCATGGATCGGAAGAATTAACATAGTTAAAATGTCCATGCTACCCAGAGCAAACTACACTTTCAATGCTATCCTGATCAAAATACCGAGAACGTTTTTCAAAGAACTGGAACAAATAGTCCTTAAATTTGTATGGAACCAGCAAAGACCCCGAATCTCCAAGGAACTGTTGAAAAGGAAAAACAAAGCTGGGGGCATCACAATGCCGGATTTCGAGCTGTACTACAAAGCTGTGATCACAAAGACAGCATGGTACTGGCACAAAAACAGACACATAGACCAATGGAACAGAATAGAGAGCCCAGAAATGGACCCTCAGCTCTTTGGGCAACTAATCTTTGATAAAGCAGGAAAAAACATCCGGTGGGAAAAAGACAGTCTCTTCAATAAATGGTGCTGGGAAAATTGGACAGCTACATGCAAAAGAATGAAACTTGACCACTATCTCACACCATACACAAAAATAAACTCCAAATGGATGAAAGACCTCGATGTGAGACAGGAATCCATCAAAATTCTAGAGGAGAACATAGGCAGCAACCTCTACGACATCGGCCAAAGCAACCTTTTTCATGATACATCCCCAAAGGCAAGAGAAACAAAAGACAAAATGAATTTATGGGACTTCATCAAGATTAAAAGTTTCTGCACAGCCAAGGAAACAGTCAGAAAAACTAAGAGGCAGCCCACGGAATGGGAGAAGATATTTGCAAATGACACTACAGATAAAGGACTGGTATCCAAGATCTACAAAGAACTTCTCAAACTCAATACACGAGAAACAAATAAACAAATCAAAAAATGGGCAGAAGATATGAACAGATACTTTTCCAATGAAGACATACAAATGGCTAACAGACACATGAAAAAATGTTCAAAATCATTAGCCATCAAGGAAATTCAAATCAAAACCACACTGAGATACCACCTTACGCCAGTTAGAATGGCAAAAATAGACAAGGCAAGAAACAACAATTGTTGGAGAGGATGTGGAGAAAGGGGATCCCTCCTACATTGTTGGTGGGAATGCAAGTTGGTACAGCCACTCTGGAAAACCGTGTGGGGGTCCCTTAAAAAGTTAAAAATTGAGCTACCCTATGATCCAGCCATTGCACTACTGGGTGTTTACCCCAAAGATACAGACGTAGTGGAGAGAAGGGCCATATGCACCCCAATGTTCATAACAGCAATGTCCACAATAGCTAAATCGTGGAAGGAGCCGAGATGCCCTGCAACAGATGACTGGATTAAGAAGTTGTGGTCCATATATACAATGGAATATTACTCAGCAATCAGAAAGAATGAGTTCTCAACATTTGCTACAACATGGACGGCACTGGAGGAGATAATGCTTAGTGAAATAAGTCAAGCAGAGAAAGACAACTATCATATGATTTCTCTCATCTATGGAACATAAGAACTAGAATGATCAGTAGGGGAAGAAAGGGATAAAGAAAGGGGGGGTAATCAGAAGGGGGAATGAAACATGAGAGACTATGGACTATGAGAAACAAACTGAGGGCTACAGAGGGGAGGGGGGTGGGGGAATGGGATAGACCGGGGATGGGTAGTAAGGAGGGCACATATTGCATGGTGCACTGGGTGTTATACACAACTAATGAATCATCGAGCCTTACATCGAAAACCGGGGATGTACTGTATGGTGACTAACATAATATAATAAAAAATCATTATTAAAAAAAAAAGAAACTTTTATCAATAGCTTTATGCCAATAAATTAAGCAATCTGCAAGACATGGAGGCCTTCCTGGAAACCTATAAACTACCAAGACTGAAACAGGAAGAAATTAATTTTTTAAACAGGCCAATTAATTATGAAGAGATTTGAACAGTGATTAAAAAACTTCCAAAAAACAAAACCCCAGGGCCTCATGGTTTTCCTGGGGAATTCTACCAAACATTCTAAGAAGAAATAATACCTGTTCTCCTGAAACTATTTCAAAAAATAGAAACAGAAGGAAAGCTACCAAACTCAATCTATGAGGCCAATAATACCTTGATCCCCAAGCCGGACAAAGACCCCACCAAAAGGAGAATTAGAGACCGATTTCACTAATGAATATGGATGCCAAAATTCTCAACAAGATCTTGGCTAATAGAATCCAACAGTACATTAAAAGGATTATCCATCATGACCAAGTGGGATTCATCCCTGGGATGCAAGGGTGGTTCAACATTTGCAAATCTATCAGTGTCTTAGATTTTATCCAGAAGGAAAAATTCAAAAATCATACGATTCTCTCAAAAGATGCAGAAAAAGCATTTGAGAAAATACAGCATCCTTTCCTGATTAAAATCCTTCAGAGTGTAGGGGTAGAGGGTACATTCCTCAATCCCATAAAAACCATCTATGAAAAGCCTACAGCAAATATCATTCTCAATGGGGAAAAGCTGAGAGCCTTTCTCTTAAGATCAGGAACATGACAAGGATGCCCACTCTCACCATTATTGTTCAACACTGTACTAGAAGTCCTAGCAACAGCATTCAGACAACGAAAAGGGATAAAAGGTATCCATATCGGCAAAGAAGAAGTCAAACTGTCTCTCTTCGCAGATGACATGATACTCTATATGGAAAACCCAAAAGAATCCACTCCCAAACTAGTAGAAGTTACAGAGCAATTCAGTAATGTGGCGGGATACTAAATCAGTGTTCAGAAATCAGTTTCATTTCTATACACGAACAATGATACTGAAGAAAGAGAAATTAGGGAATCCATCCCATTTACAATACCACCAAAAATCTTACGTTACCTTGGAATTAACTTAACCAGAGACGTAAAGGATCTATATTCTAGAAACTACAAATCACTCTTGAAAGACATTGAAGAAGACACAAAAAGATGGAAAAATATTGCATGCTCATGGATCAGAAGAATGAACATAGTTAAAATGTCCATGCTACCCAGAGCCATCTACACTTTCAATGTTATCCCGATTAAAATACCGATGACATTTTTCAAAGAACTGGAGCAAATAGTCCTTAAATTTGTATATGACCAGAAAAGGCCCCGAATCGCCAAGGAACTGTTGAAAAGAAGAAACAAAGCTGGGGGCATCACAATGCCGGATTTCGAGCTGTCCTACAAAGCTGTGATCACAAAGACAGCATGGTACTGGCACAAAAACAGACACATAGACCAATGGAACAGAGTAGAGAAACCTGGCGCTATGGGCAACTAATCTTTGATAAAGCAGGAAAAAACATCCAGTGGAAGAAAGACAGTCTCTTCAATAAATGGTGCTGGGAAAATTGGACAGCTACATGCAAAAGAATGAAACTTGACCACTATCTCACACCATACACAAAGATAAACACCAAATGGATGAAAGACCTCGATGTGAGACAGGAATCCATCAAAATCCTAGAGGAGAACATAGGCAGCAACCTCTACAACATCAGCCAAAGCAACCTTTTTCATGACACATCTCCAAAGGCAAGAGAAACAAAAGATAAAATGAACTTGTGGGTCTTCCTCAAGAGCAAAAGCTTCTGCACAGCCAAGGAAACAGTCAAAAAAACTAGGAGGCATCCCACGGAATGGGAGAAGATATTTGCAAATGACACTACAGATAAAAGACTGGTATCCAAGATCTACAAAGAACTAAAACTCAATACACAAGAAACAAATAAATAAAAAAAATGGCAGAAGATATGAACAGACATTTTTCCAATGAAGACATACAAATGGCTAACAGACACATGAAAAAATGTTCAAAATCATTAGCCATAAGGGAAATTCAAATCAACACCACACTAAGATACCACCGTACGCCAGTTAGAATGGCAAAAATGGACAAGGCAGGAAACAATAAATGTTGGAGAGGATTTGGAGAAAGGGGATCCATCCTACTTTGTTGGTGGGAATGCAAATTGGTACAGCCACTCTGGAAAACAGTGTGGAGGTCCTTTAAAAAGTTAAAAATTGAGCTACCCTAATACCCAGCCATTGCACTACTGGGTTTTTACCCCAAAGATACAGACATAGTGAAGAGAAGGGCCATATGCACCCCAATGTTCATAGCAGCATTGTCCACAATAGCTAAATCAGGAAGGAATCGAGATGCCCTTCAACAGATGACTGGATTAAGAAGTTGTGATCCATATATACAATGGAATATTACTCAGCTATCAAAAAGAACGAGTTCTCAACATTTGCTGCAACATGGACAGCACTGGAGGAGATAATGCTAAGTGAGATAAGTCAAGCAGCGAAAGACAATTATCATATGATTTCTCTCATCTATGGAACATAAGAAGTAGGAAGATCGGTAGGGGAAGAAAGGGATAAAGAAAGTGGGGGTAATCAGAAGGGGAAATGAAGCACTAGAGACTATGGACTCTGAGAAACAAACTGAGGGCTTCAGAGGGGAGGGGGGTGGAGGAATGGAATAGACTGGTGATGGGTAGTAAAGAGGGCACGTATTGCATTGTGCACTGGGTATTGTATGCAATGAATGAATCATCGAACTTTACATAAAAAACCAGGGATGTACTGTATGGTGACTAACATAATGTAATAAAAATATATTAGTATAATAAGAAAAGAAGAAGAAAAAGGGAAAAAAGTCATAGGGTATCAGAATGGATAAACAGCAAGACCCATCTATATGCTGCTTAGAAGGGATTCATTTTGGAACTAACGACACCTGCACATTGGAAGTGACGGAATGGAGAATCATCTATCATGCTAGTGGACGTGAAAAGATGTTCCAACATCATACTTACATCAGACAAACCAGATTTTATTTCTTTGAGTAGGCTCACACCCAGTGTGGTGTCCAATATGGAGCTTGAATTCACAACCCTGAGATCAAGACCTGAGCTGAGATCAAAAGTCAGACACTCAAGCAATTGAACCACCCAGGGGCCCCTAGATTTTAAAACAAAGACTGTAACAAGAGATGAAGAATGACATTATATCATAATTAAGAGGTCTATCAATCAAGAAGATCAAAAAATTTTAAATATTTATGCCAGCAACTTGGGAACACTCAAATATATAAGTCAATTAATAATAAACGTAAGGAAACTTATTGCAACAATAATACAATAGTACCAGTGGACTTGAACACCCCACTTAAAGCAATGGGTAGATCATCTAAGCAGAAAGGCTACAAGGCAACAATACCTTTGAATGATGCACTGCATCAAACAGACTTAACAAATACTCAGAACATTTCATCCTAAAGCAGCAGAATACACATTCTTTTTGAGTGCATACAGATCATTCTCCAGACTGGATCACATACTGGGTCACAAGTCAGGCCTCAACAATTACAAATAATTAAGATCATACCATGATTATTTTCAGACCACAATGCTATGAAACTGGAAGTCAAACCCAAGAAAAAAATGACCACAAATACATAGACGTTAAAGAACATCTTACTAAAGAATGAATGGGCTAACCAGGAAATTAAAGACAAAATAATAAAGTACATGGAAGCAAATGAGCATGAAAACACAGCACAGCAAAGACAGTCCTAAGAGGGAAGTATAGTGCAATACAGGCTTACCTCAAGAAGCAAGAAAATTCTCAAATACACAACTTAAACTTACAGCTTAAGAAACTAGAAAAGGAACAGCAAATAAAGCCTAAATTCAGTAGAAGAAGGGAAATAATAAAGATTAGACTAGAAGTAAACAATATAGAAGCAAAAAAAATAGAACAGATCATTTTACATTCAGAGTGATCGATAGATATGAATTTAGTGCCATTGTGCACCTGTAAAATTGATGTTTTGGGTGATAGTCTCTGTTCCTTTCTAGTCTTTGTTGGTTTTGGTCTTTTTTCCCTCCACTCAAAAAGCCCCCCTTAATATTTCTTGCAGGACTGGTTTAGTGGTCACGAACTCTTTTAGTTTTTGTTTGTCTTGGAAACTTTTTATCTCTCCTTCTATTCTGAATGACAGCATTGCTGAATGAAGTATTCATGGCTGCATATTTTTCCCATACAGTACTTTGAATATATCCTGCCACTCTCTCTGGCCAGCCATGTTTCTGTGGACAGATCAGCTGCAAACCTGATCTGTCTTTCCTCATATGTTAAGGTTAATAACTTTTTTCCCTTGCTGTTTTCGGGTTCTTTCCTTGTCTGTGTATTTTGTGAATTTGACTATGATATGCCTTGTTGAAGGCTGGCTTTTGTTGAGTTCAATGGCAGTTCTCTGTGCTTCTTGGATTTTGATGTGTGCATCCTTCCCCAGATTAAGAAAGTTTTCAGTTATAATTTGCTCAAATAAACCTTCTGCCCTTTTCTCTCTCTTCATCTTCTGGCACTCCTATGATATCTATGTTACTACATTTTATTTATTTTTAAAGATTTATTTATTTTTTCATTTGACACACACAAACACACACACACACACACACACACAGAGAGAGAGAGAGAGAGAGAGAGAGAGAGAGAGAGAGAGAGAGAGAGCATAAGCAGGGGGAGTGGGGGAGGGAGAAGCAGGCTCCCTACTGAGCAGGGATACTGATGCAGAGCTTGATCCCAGAACCTTGGGACCATGACTGGAGATGAAGGCAGATGGTTAACCGACTGAGCCACCCAGCCACCCCATGTTATTACATTTTAATAAGTTGCTGAATTCCCCAAGTCTACCTTTGTGATCCATTATCTTTGTTTCTATCTTCTTTTCAGCTTCATTACTTTCCATAATTTTATCTTCTGTATCACTGAGTCATTCCTCTGTTTCATCCATCCTTATTGTTATGGCATTCATTTGGGATTGTATCTCAGTTATAGCATTTTTAATTTCTGCCTGCCTAGATTTTAGCTCTTTTATTTCTTCAGTAAGGGGTTCTTTAGTGTTTTCTATGCTTTTTTCATGTGTAGCTAGTATCCTTATAATTGGCAGTTTAAATTCTAGTTCAGACATCTTATTTATACCTGTATTGATTAGATCCCTGGCCATCATTTTTTCCTGTTCTTTCTTTTCAGGTCTACTTCTTCCATCTTGCCATTTTGTGGGGAAAAAGATAAAAGGGAGAAAAGGTTAAATAAAATAAAAATTAAAAATAAATAAAGGGAGCCAGATCCTGGGTGTGTTTTGTTCTTCTTCTTACAAGAAGCTTCCATGAGTCATTTTTTTTCTGTTTGCAAACATGCAGCTTTGTTCTCTAAGAGTTCTAATTGATTTTTTGTGTGTTCAGAATTATTTGATATTTATTGAGCTCTGTTTGAGGAATGAGGAAAGCTTAGGGTCACCCTAAAAATCCACCATCTTAACCCCCTCCCATCAAGTTTTTTTTAATTTCATTTATTATGTTCTCCATCTCTGATAGGTTTTTTTTATCTCTTTGTTAAGGGTATCATTGATGTCCTCCACTCTTTTCTCAAGGCTACTGAATATCTTTATAATCATTACTTTAATTTCTCTATCAGGGATATTACTTACATCCATTTTGCCTAGGTCTCTTGCTGTGATTTGGTCCTGTTCTTTCATTTGGGACGTATTCCTCTCTCTCTTCATTTTGTCTAACTGTCTATGCCTGTTTCTGGGTATTAAGAAAGTCATCTGCATCTCCTACTTTTGAAGATAATGGCCTTATGAAGAAGAGTTCCTAAAATGCCTGGCAGGGCAGTGTCCCCTGTTAACCAAGAATTGGCCCTTCAAGGAGTGACTCCTGTGTGGGTCACATGTTCCCTCTACATATGTAATTTTTGTTTGTTTTCTCCTGTTAATTGTTCTTATATCAATTTAATTATTAAACCCACCTCAGAACCTAAAAGAAAGAAGGGAAACTTTTTTTTTTAATAATGATTTTTTATTATATTATGTTAGTCACCATACAGTACATCCCCGGTTTTCGATGTAAGGCTCGATGATTCATTAGTTGTGTATAACACCCAGTGCACCATGCAATATGTGCCCTCCTTACTACCCATCCCCGGTCTATCCCATTCCCCCACCCCCCTCCCCTCTGTAGCCCTCAGTTTGTTTCTCATAGTCCATAGTCTCTCATGTTTCATTCCCCCTTCTGATTACCCCCCCTTTCTTTATCCCTTTCTTCCCCTACTGATCATTCTAGTTCTTATGTTCCATAGATGAGAGAAATCATATGATAGTTGTCTTTCTCTGCTTGACTTATTTCACTAAGCATTATCTCCTCCAGTGCCGTCCATGTTGTAGCAAATGTTGAGAACTCATTCTTTCTGATTGCTGAGTAATATTCCATTGTATATATGGACCACAACTTCTTAATCCAGTCATCTGTTGCAGGGCATCTCGGCTCCTTCCACGATTTAGCTATTGTGGACATTGCTGTTATGAACATTGGGGTGCATATGGCCCTTCTCTCCACTACGTCTGTATCTTTGGGGTAAACACCCAGTAGTGCAATGGCTGGATCATAGGGTAGCTCAATTTTTAACTTTTTAAGGGACCCCCACACGGTTTTCCAGAGTGGCTGTACCAACTTGCATTCCCACCAACAATGTAGGAGGGATCCCCTTTCTCCACATCCTCTCCAACAATTGTTGTTTCTTGCCTTGTCTATTTTTGCCATTCTAACTGGCGTAAGGTGGTATCTCAGTGTGGTTTTGATTTGAATTTCCTTGATGGCTAATGATTTTGAACATTTTTTCATGTGTCTGTTAGCCATTTGTATGTCTTCATTGGAAAAGTATCTGTTCATATCTTCTGCCCATTTTTTGATTTGTTTATTTGTTTCTCGTGTATTGAGTTTGAGAAGTTCTTTGTAGATCTTGGATACCAGTCCTTTATCTGTAGTGTCATTTGCAAATATCTTCTCCCATTCCGTGGGCTGCCTCTTAGTTTTTCTGACTGTTTCCTTGGCTGTGCAGAAACTTTTAATCTTGATGAAGTCCCATAAATTCATTTTGTCTTTTGTTTCTCTTGCCTTTGGGGATGTATCATGAAAAAGGTTGCTTTGGCCGATGTCGTAGAGGTTGCTGCCTATGTTCTCCTCTAGAATTTTGATGGATTCCTGTCTCACATCGAGGTCTTTCATCCATTTGGAGTTTATTTTTGTGTATGGTGTGAGATAGTGGTCAAGTTTCATTCTTTTGCATGTAGCTGTCCAATTTTCCCAGCACCATTTATTGAAGAGACTGTCTTTTTCCCACCGGATGTTTTTTCCTGCTTTATCAAAGATTAGTTGCCCAAAGAGCTGAGGGTCCATTTCTGGGCTCTCTATTCTGTTCCACTGGTCTATGTGTCTGTTTTTGTGCCAGTACCATGCTGTCTTTGTGATCACAGCTTTGTAGTACAGCTCGAAATCCGGCATTGTGATGCCCCCAGCTTTGTTTTTCCTTTTCAACAGTTCCTTGGAGATTCGGGGTCTTTGCTGGTTCCATACAAATTTAAGGACTATTTGTTCCAGTTCTTTGAAAAACGTTCTCGGTATTTTGATCAGGATAGCATTGAAAGTGTAGTTTGCTCTGGGTAGCATGGACATTTTAACTATGTTAATTCTTCCGATCCATGAGCATGGAATATCTTTCCATCTTTTTATGTCTTCCTCAATGTCTTTTAAGAGTGATTTATAGTTTCTAGAATAAAGGTCCTTTACGTCTCTGGTTAAGTTAATTCCAAGGTAACGTATGGTTTTTGGTGCTATTGTAAATGGGATGGATTCCCTGATTTCTCTTTCTTCGTTCTCGTTATTCGTGTACAGAAATGCAACTGATTTCTGAGCATTGATTTTGTATCCCGCCACGTTACTGAATTGCTCTATAACTTCTAATAGTTTGGGAGTGGCTTCTTTTGGGTCTTCCATATAGAGTATCATGTCGTCTGCGAAGAGAGACATTTTGACTTCTTCTTTGCTGATTTGAATACCTTTGATCCCTTTTTGTTGTCTGATTGCTGTTGCAAGGACTTCTAGTACTATGTTGAATAATAGTGGCGAGAGTGGGCATCCTTGTCGTGTTCCTGATCTTAAGGGAAAGGCTTCCAGCTTTTCCCCATTGAGAATAATATTTGCAGTAGGCTTTTCATAGATGGCTTTTATGAGATTGAGAAATGTACCTTCTATTCCTACACTCTGAAGGGTTTTAATCAGGAAAGGATGCTGTATTTTGTCAAATGCTTTTTCGGCATCGATTGAGAGGATCATATGGTTCTTGAGTCTTTTCTTGTTGATATGATGTATCACGCTGATTGATTTGCGAATATTGAACCACGCTTGCATCCCAGGTATGAATCCCACTTGATCGTGGTGGATAATCCTTTTAATGAACTGTTGGATTCTATTAGCAAGTATCTTGTTGAGGATTTTGGCGTCCATATTCATTAGGGAAATCGGTCTGTAATTCTCCTTTTTGAGGGGGTCTTTGCCTGGTTTGGGGATCAAGGTAATATTGGCCTCATAGAATGAGTTTGGTAGCTTTCCTTCTGTTTCTATTTTTTGAAATAGCTTTAGGAGAATAGGTATTATTTCTTCTTTGAATGTTTGGTAGAATTCCCCAGGAAAACCGTCCGGGCCTGGAGTTTTGTTATTTGGAAGGTTGTTTATCACTGACTCAATTTCTTCATAATTAATTGGCCTGTTTAAGAAATCAATTTCTTCCTTTTTCAATCTTGGTAGTTTATAGGTTTCCAGGAAGGATTCCATCTCTTCCAGATTGCTTAGTTTATTGGCATATAGCTGTTGATAAAAATTTCTAATAATCCTTCCAATTTCAATGGTGTTCGTCGTGACCTCTCCTTTTTCATTCATAATTTTAATAATCTGGGTCCTTTCTCTTTTCTTTTGGATAAGTCTTGCCAGTGGTCTGTCAATTTTATTGATTCTCTCCAAGAACCAGCTTCTAGTCCTGTTGATCTGCTCTACTGTACTTCTGGTTTCTGCTTGATTGATTTCAGCTTTAATTTTGGTCAACTGCTTCCTTGTGCGTGGATTAGGCCTGTCCCTCTGTTGCTGTTCCAGCTTCTTGAGGTGAGAATATAAAAACTGCATTTTAGATTTTTCTATTCTTTTGAGTGAGGCTTGGATGGCTATGTATTTCCCCCTTAGGACTGCCTTTGCAGTATCCCATAGGTTTTGGACTGTTGTATTTTCATTCTCATTGGTCTCCATAAATTGTTTAATTTGATTTTTGATTTCCTGGTTTATCGAGTCATTCCTGAGCAGGATGGTTCTTAGTCTCCAAGTGTTTGAGTTTCTTCCAAATTTTTCCTTGTGGTTGAGTTCCAATTTCAGAGCGTTGTGGTCTGAGAATATGCAGAGGATAATTTCAATCTTTTGGTATCGGCTGAGACCTGTTTTGTGTCCCAGAACATGGTCTATTCTTGAAAATGTTCCATGGGCATTAGAATAGAATGAGTATTCTTTGGTTCTGGGGTGTAGTGTTCTATATATATCTAAGAGGTCCAACTCGTCGAGTATGGCATTCAAAGCCTTTGATTCTTTGCTTAGTTTTTGCCAGGGTGTTCTGTCTATTTCTGAGAGTGGAGTGTTGAGGTCCCCTACTATTAATGTATTTTTATCTATATGTCTCTTTATTCTGGTTAAGAGTTGGCTTGTGTATCTTGCTGCTCCCCTGTTGGGGGCATATATATTTATATTGTCATATCCACTTGTTGAATACTTCCTTTAAGAATAATATAGTGCCCTTCTGCATCTCTAACTATAGTCTGTAGTTTAAAATCCAATTTATCTGATATGAGAATTGCTACGCCAGCTTTCTTTTGAGGTCCATTTGCGTGAAAGATGGTACTCCATCCCCTTACTCTCAGTCTGAATGCATCGTTGGGTTCGAAATGAGTCTCTTGTAGACAGCAAATGGATGGGTCATTTCTTTTTATCCAATCTGCAACCCTGTGGCGTTTGAAACCAGAATTTAAACCATTAATGTTAACGCTGAGTACTGAGAGATATGCTTTTAATTCTGCCATGTTGTCAGTAAAGTCTTTGTTTGTATTGGCTGTGACTTTCTGTTTTGTATCACTCTTGGGGCCTTTTTACCTTTATAGAACCCCCCGTAATACCTCCTGTAGGGCTGGTTTCGTGGTTACGAAATTGGCTAGTGACTGTCGATTCTGAAATGTCTTTATTTCTCCATCAATTCTGAATGACAGCCTTGCTGGATAAAGGATCCTTGGCTGCATGTTTTTCTCTGAAAGAGCTTTAAAAATGCTCCCCCAACCCTTTCTCTCATTCCAGGTCTGTGTAGACAGGTCTGACGTAATTCTGATGCCTTTGCCTTGGTACGTGAGAAATTTCTTTGCCCTGGCCGCTTTCAATACTGTATCCTTGGATCTCATATTTGCGAATTGCACTATGACGTGACGTGGTGTAGGTCTGTCATGGTTGAGCTTGGGAGGGGTCCTCTCTGCCTCTTGGACACAAATTTTTGTTTCCCTTGCTAGATTAGGAAAGTTTTCAGCTACAATTTGTTCAAATATCTCTTCTAGACCTCTGTTTTTCTCCACCCCCTCGGGGATGCCGATGATTCTAACATTGGATCGTTTCGTTGAGTCAGTAATCTCCCGTAGCCAACATTCGTGGGCGTGGATTTTTTTAAGACCATCTTCTATTTTTATTTTTTCCTCTATTAACCCATCCTCCAATTCACTAACCCTTTCCTCCGCTTCGGTGACCCTGGCCGTCAGAGCCTCTAGTTTTGCCTGCATTTGGCTCATAGAATTTTTAATTTCTGTCAAATTTGCTCTCATTTCCGCCCTTAGGGATTCTATATTCTCAGTAATATTTTCCTGAATACTTTTTTCAAGTCTACTCATTATCTTGACCATTGTTACTCTGAATTCCATTTCTGATAATTTGGTTACATCCGTATCCGTTACTTCTGTGGCAGAGGCCACTGACTCACTGTCTTTTCTTTGCTGGGGGGGGCTTCTCCTTCTTGTCATTTTAATGAGGGGAGGTTGCGGGGTTGTCCAGAGCCCAAAATTATTGACTGGGTCCCCGGCCGTGCCCCTTGTTTTATAGGGATCTTAGAGATGTGGGCTTCTTCTTTAAAGATTTTATTTATTTACTTATCTGAGAGAGGGAGACAGACAGTCAGCAAGAACGGAACAGAAGCAGGGGAGTGAGAGAGGAAGACGCAGGCTCCCAGCGGAGGAGCCCGATGAGGGACTCCTTTCCGGAACGCCGGGATCACGCCCTAAGCCGGAGACAGGCGCTCAATGACTGCGTCACCCAGGCGCCTCCGGTTGTGGGCTTCTTGATTTTTCAGCCTGCCTTCTGTGTTCTGGGGGAGGGGCCTGCCGCGCCGATACTCAGGCAACCCTGTTTGGTTAGAGTCTCCGTGTCCCCTGCGAGGGAGGATGGGGATGGGCACTCTCTGAGCCGGTATTTCCAGGCTTTTGTTCTCTGGCGGCTTTCCCTGGCGGCCGGCTATGCCTCTTCTGAGGGTCAGAGCAGCAGAGGCTGCATTGTCTCAGAACAGAGGGATTGTGGCCCGTTCTCCACTGATGTTCTGGCCACTTTAACCCTATTACTGTTGGTGCTGCTCAACCCTGCAGCGTCCCGGGATGTGCGCACCAACTCGGGGACCCTGCCCTCACTTCCAGGGCCGGCGCGTCTCTGTCCTTTGTGTTTGTAATGCCGCCAGCCACCGGCCGCCCCGCGCGCCCCCGGGTCTCCCGGTCTCAGTCTATGCCCGGTGAGCACACCTCAATTCCGGAGTTTCGTGAGAAGCCTGGTGGCACGCGCACCCGGTTCAGGATCTCAGTCTGCTGTTTCGCGGGTGCCGACCGCGAGTCCGCCCGCTCCCCCGTGCAGGTGGCCCGCCAGCCGCCAGCCGCCCCGCGCGCGCTCCGGGAGTTCCCGGTCTCAGTCTGGATCCCGTGAGCACACCGGGATTCCGGTGTTCCGGGAGATGCCTGGTGGCGCGCGCGTTCACGGCTCACCGGTCTCAGTCCGCTCTCTCGCGGGTGACCTCTGTGAGTCCCCCCGCTCCCCCGTGCAGGTGGCTGCCGCTTCCCGGCGCCCAAACGCGGCGGCTCCCTCCCCCTTCCGTTTATCTTCCGATATCCGTGCACGGTTTACAGCTCCCCTCTTCATACCTCAATACTCAGCGCTGGAGATGTTCATTTGTAGAGATCCAGATGCATCATCCTGCATCTCAGGCTGATTCCGTGGTTATTTAGGCTGGTCTGGTACCTATCCAGCTCGACTCAGGGGACCGGCTGAAAAAGGGGTCCCCTGCTCCTCCGCCATCTTAACTCCCTAACCGAAACTTTTGCCTCTCCAATACCTTCTGTGTGTGCTATCAATTGGTTAGAGTTAGTTAACTGGTCATCTCCTAATCAGGACGAAGCAGTTTAAATTAGTCCAAGTCAGCCAGTCAATAATGGTCAGTTAAATTTTTTAGGGTTAATTATTCAATCAGGCCATCAGGATGAGGGCTTAGTCATTCAGAGGGTCAATCCAAAGAGTTGTCCCAGTCAGTAAATTGAGTTGTGAATCATTGAGATTGTGAGTCACTATTCAGTCAGCCATTTGGTTGGTCAGCTGGGATTGCTCATCTGTGTATTGGGTGCCATGATATTGTGATTTATAATAAGAAATATATTTGGTCTTCCTCTCCATTTCTCACAGAGAGCTCCTAAAGCTGTTGGAATTCCCTAAGTGATAAGAATGATAAAGGTCCCTTGATATTTATAACAAAACCCTTTCAACTATACATGAGTTTATATTAATTAAGTCCTTAAGGATAGGACTGGTTGTTAGCATAACCAACCATGTGATTAGAGTGTTGGAACTTTCAGCTCTCTAGAAAGGGGAGAAAGGCTGAAGATTGAATTGATTGGCCAATGGCCAATGATTTAATCAATCATGCCTATGTAATGAAGCCTCCATAAAAACCCAAAAGGACAAAGTTCAGAGAGTTTCCAGGTAGTTGAACACATGGAGACTCTAGGAAAGTGGCACATTCAAAGACTATGGAAACTCTGTGCCCCTTCCCAGAAATTGTGCCCTATGAATTTCTTTCCTTTTTAAAAATTTTTATTTATTTATTTGAGACAGAGAGAAAGAGCAGGGGAATCAGGGGTAGGAGCAGAGGGAGAGGGAGAGAGATAATCTCCAGCAGAGCTCTGCTGAGTGCAGAGCCTGATGTGGGGTTCGATCCCACAGCCCTGAGATCATAACCTGAGCCAAAACCAAGAGTTGGTTGCTCAACTAAGTGAGCCACCCAGGTGACCTAACCTATGAATCTCTTTCATCTGGCTATTCCTGAATAGGCCCTTTCATAACAAATCAGTAATCTAGTAAGTAAAATGTTTCTCTGAGTTCCGTGGGATAGTCTAACAAATTTATTGAACACTCAGAGGCGGTTATGGAAACCTCCAATCTAAAGCAAGAGGGTCAGAAGCAAGTTGACAACTGGGACTTGCAGGTGGCTTGAAATCTGTGGCCTGACATCTGAAGAATGGGTCCAGCCAGCTAGGGTAAGTGTGTCTCACACTAAGCAGATGTCTGACTGAAAAGTACTTATTTTTTTCCACTCACCGTTTTTTTTTCTTTTTTTCTTTAAATTCAGTTACCCAACATATCATTAGTTTCAGATGTATTTTCAGTAATTCATCAGTTACATATAACACCCATTGCTCATCACATCAGGTACCCTCCTTAATGCTCGTCACCCAGTTACCCCATCCCCCCACCCACCTCCCCTCCAGCAACCCTGTTTCTTTCCCATAGTTAAGTGTCTTTCACAGTTTATCTCCCTCTCTGATTTCTTCCCATTCCATTTTCCCTCCCTTCCCCTATGATCCTCTGTGATGTGTCTTATATTCTTCATACTTTTCATTTCAAGGGCTACTGGCTTATAGCTGGGAGCCAGCCCAGCCAGAGAAGAAGCACCACTTTTTTGGACACTGCCCCCAAGGGTTGCCAAGGCTTTCAGTTGTGAAAGCTCAAAGCAATAGGCAAAAGCCCCCAGAGCAGGAAGGAAGCAAGGGGAAGGGCTTCCTACCCCAAAGAAAGGTTATGGGGAGCTCTGAAAACAGCAACAGCAAGAGAGGCCTCCTGAAGATTTGAAGTGCTCAAAATGTCTGAGTCACCTGTTTCATCACTGTCTTTAAGAACAAGTGGGAGGGGAGGACTCAGCCTAGGGAAATGGTGATGTTTGTGTCCAAAGCCCTCCTGGCAAAGGATTTCATAGGCTCCCCGGCATCTATGTCTTGATTGAAATCTTTCCCAGTAGCATATTACCTCACAGCCAACAGCAGCTGTTTTGAGTTAGCATAAAAGATATAAAAGAATAGATTCAAGAGGAAGGGGGAAAGGAAGGAAATATACATTTAATGAGCTCTTACATTGAGGCATTGAAATCAGGGATTCACCACTGAAGGCATACAGATCTCAAGGACAAGCAAATGGAGTGGTTAAAGCGTGTCCTTTGGAGCCAGACTGACTGGGTTCAAATCTTAGCTCTACCAATTACTAGTTGAGTGACTTCAGGCAACTGACTTGTCCTCTCAGTTCCTTTACTCCCTCATCTGTGGATATGGCAATAGCATGTACCTCAAAATGGTGTTTTAAAACTTAAATAAGTTAACATTTAGAGAAGTACCTGGCACACAATAATCACCCAGTTAAGAATAGCTGTTATTTTCACACATCATGTGCCAAATGGGGTTCCATGAAATCAAACAATAAACATGGTGAATCTTCCTGGAAGATTAATTTTCTTCCATGGTAAATAACTAAAACATTATTTTAATCTTAAACAGCATATTTTGGAGTAGAAAAGTTTTATGGATTTTTAAGCTAAAATAAGATGTTTTAAGGAACCTAGGGCTTGCCACAGAAGAACCCATCAAACTCTCCCTCACACCTTGTCTGCTTGTTCCCAGGACTGTGTGTTCCCAGGACCGAATATGGTAACTGTCACTTAGAGGGCATTTGATTAATATTTGTGAGATGACTGAATGAACTAATATGCCCTACTTCTCTGTCTCTAGCTAAAAATTTTTTAGGGATATTAGAGCCTCACAATAGGCCTGCAAAATATTGTACATTACAATTATCCCTACTTTAGACATTAAGAAAGCAAAACTAGCAAATAGCTAGAGCTGAAGTTCAAACCCAGAAGAGGATTCTTTGTTTGACTCTAGATCCTGGAAGTGTTGGAGAGACAGCAATGCCCAGGACTCTCTCAATACAGAAGAGATGTCCATCTGCCCAGTTCTGGACCCAGATGAAAGCAGGAAGGTGGAAGGGAGGTCTCCACTCTCCAGTCTTCTGTCCTAAGGGCCTAGATGCCCCCTTTTCCCGTTCCCTGCGACTTCAAGGGAAGTAGAGAATGAACAATGGAGTCTTGGGTCACAGAGGATTGACCCTTCGGAAACATGAATCCTTCCCACACTGCCTCATCAGCGTCAGGGTGGGGTAAGGTGAGGTCATTGGTGATATGTTGCCCTGAAAAGAGCTCTCAGATGGAGAATCAGACTACTGCCAGTCAGTTCCAAGTCTACCATTACTAGTTTTGTAGCCTCAGACAAATCGGTTCATCACCTGGTATCTCACCTATAAAATACTGACCAAAAAAAAACTTCCTTTCTTTCAGAGGTTCTAAATTACTACATTATGAGAACACCATAAACTATAAAGGGTATGAGCAAGCATGAGAGAGAGAGAGGGAGTTATTAATAACGACAGGGCAGAGGGACCTTCAATGCCAAGGTCATCATCATTCCTCACCTTGAAACACTGGGTGAGCTGTGGTTTCTAGTGTAACCAACAGCTTTCAGCTTCCTCATTTTTACTAATGGCTGTAAGCAACATCAGAGTAAATGTTCATCTTAAGTCCACCAGATGAGGAGGAGTGAGGTAGGAAAGGGGTTAGGTATCATGTCATAATAAAAGGAAGCAGAAGCGAGGTTCCTACAGGTGCAGGCGGCACTCAGTTTTGGAAACGAAACAAAACAAAACAAATGGGTGGACTCTTTGGACTTCTTTCTAGAAATACACCTCCAATTCCCACAATGAGTTCCCCCATACCTGACTCCTATTCCTGTAGCCTTCATATCCTCCTACCATTTCCTCCATTTTCACATCCCTCTCCTCAGGTTATCTGGGGAGGGAAAAGGAGATGTTGAAGGGGGCCCCCCTAGACACAGAAAGCCAAGTCAGAAGACTTGGTTTAAAATTCCTGTTCTGCAACTTATTAATTAGGCAGTCTTGGGCAAGTCACTTTACCTCTTTGAGCCTCTGTTCCCTCCTTGTAAGGTGGGTAGAGTAAGTCTGTATTCACTATTTCAAAACATTGTTGTGAAGGACAAACAAAATGATAGATTGGATAATGGTTTATCAATAGCCACATGCTACAAACAAATGAGAGGAACAAGCATTGTCACTAATTCAGGCTTGACCAGCTCAAAGGACAGGCCACACATTGTTCTGCATCCCCTAACTACAACCAAATGCTTAAACATGCCATGTTCCTTTTGGAAGTCCCCTTTTCTTCAATCATTCATTGACACTCCAATTTTGACCATGGATATCTAACCAAATTCACTATTCACGCACAAAACTTTGTGCTCCTCCCATCCCCATTTTGGTGAATGCTATCACCAGCCACCACCTCCTGGCTATAGAAGACAATGCAAAATCATCTTCAGTATTAAATGACATTAATGTTAATGTTAATTAGACGACTAATTTTAAGCATAATTAAATGTGTGATGGTTATGAAAGAAATTCATATTTAGAGATATATTAGGAAATATTTATGGGTAAAAGGACAAGATACCTGGGATTTGCTTTAAAATGTTTTTCCCATGACAAAAAAAAAATCCTGCCAAAAAAGGCAAGAAAGGAAGCTGAAATAAGACTGTCAAAATGTTGATAGTTGTTAAAGCTGGGTGATGGATATCGGGGATCCATTACACTGTAGTTTTCTCTTACTGTGTGAGAAACTTTCAGTAATAAAAAGTAAAAAAAAAAACATTCTATTTAAAAATAGCACCAAAAATCATACGTTATCTCAGAATTAACATAACGAGAGATGTAAAGGATCTATATTCTAGAAAATACAAATCACTCTTGAAAGACATTGAAGAAGACACAAAAAGATGGAAAAATATTCCATGCTCATGGATCAGAAGAATAAACATAGTTAAAATGTCTATGCTACCCAGAGCAATCTACACTTTCAATGCCATCCTGATCAAAATACTGATGACATTTTTCAAAGAACTGGAACAAACAGCCCTTAAATTTGTGTGGAACCAGAAAAGGCCCCAAATCACCAAGGAATTGTTGAAAAGGAAAAACAAAGCTGGGGGCATCATGTTGCCAGATTTCAAGCTATACTACAAAGCTGTGATCACAATGACAGCATGGTACTGGCACAAAAACAGACACATAGACCAATGGAACAGAGTAGAGAACCCAGAAATGGACCCTCGGCTCTATGGGCAACTAATCTTTGAAAAAGTGGTAAAAAACATCCAGTGGAAAAAAGTCTTTTCAATAAATTGTGCTGGGAAAATTGGACAGCTACATGCAAGAGAATGAAACTTGACCACTCTCTCACACCATACACAAAGATAAACTCCAAATGGATGAAAGACCTCGATGTGAGACAGGAATCCATCAAAATCCTAGAGGAGAACATAGGCAGCAACCTCTACAACATCGGCCAAAGCAACCTTTTTCATGACACATCCCCAAAGGCAAGAGAAACAAAAGAGAAAATGAACTTGTGGGTCTTCATCAAGATCAAAAGCTTCTGTACAGCCAAGGAAACAGTCAAAAAAACTAGGAGGCATCCCACGGAATGGGAGAAGATATTTGCAAATGACACTACAGATAAAAGACTGGTATCCAAGATCTACAAAGAACTTCTCAAACTCAATACATGAGAAACAAATAATCAAATGAAAAATGGGCAGAAGATATGAATACTTTTCCAATGAAGACATACAACTGGCTAACAGACACATGAAAAAATGTTCAACATCATTAGCCATCAGGGAAATTCAAATCAAAACCACATTGAGATACCACCTTACGCCAGTTAGAATGGCAAAAATTGACAAGGCAAGAAACAACAAATGTTGGAGAGGATGTGGAGAAAGGGGATCCCTCTTACACTGTTGGTGGGAATGTAAGTTGGTACAGCCACTTTGGAAAACAGTGTGGAGGTCCCTTAAAAAGTTAAAAATTGAGCTACCCTATGATCCAGCCATTGCACTACTGGGTATTTACCCCAAAGATACAGACGTAGTGAAGAGAAGGGCCATATGCACCCCAATGTTCTTAGCAGCATTGTCCACAATAGCTAAATTGTGGAAGGAGCCGAGATGCCCTTCAACACATGACTGGATTGAGAAGATGTGGTCCATATATACAATGGAATATTACTCAGCCATCAGAAAGAATGATTACCCAACATTTGCAGCAACGTGGACAGGACTGGAGGAGATCATGCTAATTGAAATAAGTCAAGCAGAGAAAGACAATTATCATATGGTTTCACTCATTTATGGAACATAAGAAATAGCAGGAAGATCGGTAGGAGAAGGAAGGGAAGAATGAAGGGGGGTAAAGAGAAAGGGGGAATGAACCATGAGAGACTATGGACTTTGGGAAACAAACTGAGGGCTTCAGAGGGGAGGTGGGTGGGGAATTGGGATAGGCTGGTGATGGGTATTAAGGAGGGCACGTATTGCATGGTGCACTGGGTGTTATACGCAAATAATGAGTCATGGAACACTACATCAAAAAGTAAGGATATACGGTATGGTGACTAACATAACATAATAAAAAATTATTTTAAAAAACTAGTTTTCCAGTACTTCTTGTTTTTGATATCTCTTTGACGTCACTTGAAATGGTCACAGAGGGCTGACATCAGTCACCAACTGTGGTTCTATCATGCAACTTTGACTTGGATCCTCTGTCTTCTCAACTATAAAATAGAAGAGGAGCTGTTCTTCCCAGGGTAGTTGTGGAGATCAAAAGAAATGTGTGATAAAGTGCTAAAGCAGTGTATATGTATGAAAATTATGCATATAAATCCATAGGTTTATTGTTATTGTACAGAGAGGGTAAGTGGAACTCCTAGAAGACCTGACTCTATCAAGCTCCCCAGGAGACTTTCTCACAAAGCTGAGGGACCCAGCTAGGGAAGGCTCTCAGAGCCAAGCTGAATCAGGTGGGGAGGAGAGGAAGGAAGCTTTTGTCAAATTATATTGCTGGTATTGAAAATATTTGGCCTGGGGGCCCTCCACCCTACAATAGAGACTAAGCTTTCTGACCCTCCCAGGCACCTGTATGCTGTGGGGCTCCTTAGTCCTGTGCCTTCCCCTCCCAAAATCCCTAAGGGGGCCAGGACTTACTCCTCGAGAGGCCTTTGTGCAGGCAGCAGTTTTTCCTCAATCCCTGGTGTCCTGGGCTCAGCCACCTTCCCAAGGGCTTCTGGGCCTGCCACCTATCCACTGCCTTTTTGGGCAAATTTGAATTGTGTAGTACAGGAGTTAGTTAAAAGAGTAGGCTCTGGAATCAGATTCCCTGGGTTTGAAGCCCACTGCCAATATTTTGCTAACTCTGTGATCTTGGGGAAGTTGTGTACCTGCTTTGAGCTTCATTTCTTCTATTTGTAAAATGATTATAATTATATTGTCTATTTCATAGGGTTGTTATGAGGAATAAATGGTAGTTTACATTATATCCAACTTAAGTGCCAGGCACTGTGCTCAGCACTTTTTATTTTTCTTGAGTTACAAATTAGAGAAATTGAGGCAATGAAAAATTGAGTCACTCACCCAAGGTCCACAACTAGTGAGTGGCAGAGCAGTATTCCAATCCAGATCATCTTGTTTCAGAGCCCAAGCTCTCATCTGCTCTGCTGATTTGGTGAATAGCCAGTGTTCAATAAATGATAGTTATTATTATCATTCTTAATAATCACAGTAATTTCTAAAGAAACAATCCCAGAGAAGCTAAATTTAGAGACTAAATTGGTGATAAAATTTTCTTGCTGAGAGAGAACTCGTGGATTATGTGGAGCAGTCCTTGCATTGTACAGAAGAGAAAACTGAGCCCCAGGAAGGTAGAGTGGGTTGCCCAAAGACATGCAGAAATTGGGGGCAGAACTAGGGTCCATTCCTGTTCTGCTGACTCTCAGGCCCATGCCCTTTGTACCCTCCCAGGCCTCTTCCCCCAAACCTCAAGCCCAGAAACCGCTGATAGAGTATCGAGTGGGAGTGCAACAGAGGGTGCAACAGACTGGGTTCCCCAACCCCTTTTCACTTCACACTGTCACACTTATTGGTGAGAGGTCTCCAGCAAGCTGCTAATGTGATCCTATACTAGGTAGACATTATCTGACACCCTCAGGACAATCCTAGCCTATATGCAAAGCCTAGCCTAAAAAGATACTAGAATTATATCATGAGCCTGGGAGGGGTGATGGAGAGGGAGAGTCAAGTTACCAGCTGAAGAAGATGGATCTCAAAAGACCCTTCAAAGACATACAGGATGAAGCACTCTACAAACAAGATCCCAGAACCAGAAAGTTGCCAGCCCTCCTCAATTGCTCAGCCCATTACCACACACAAAAGTCTCCATGTGGGCAGGCAGCTCTCTGGCTGAGGATGCACTGGATATATAGCCCTAGACTTGGTCCTCAGAGAAGTCCCCCAAAATGCAAGACAGTGCAGTCATGGGTCTGATTTTTAGGGGTTATTGGGGAGTGCTATGGAAAACACACTGGGCCTAGTGTCAGAAGCCCTGGGTTTGCTTGTCCACCCCTGATCTCCACACCATAGATACACTTTATGTCCTTGGGCAAGCTATCTAGCCTACCTGAACCATAGATACATTGTCTGTAAAATAGGCTGACACAATGCTGGTGAAACATGCCAGTCTCAGGTGAAAACAAAAACCAGATTGTGTTTTCTTGAGAAGTAATTTCAATTTTGCCTGCAAGTTTGAAGTTTCCAAAAGGAAGCAAGGTGGTGAGACAAAAGCAGTAAGAGAAAGAGGGTTACCTACTATTCTGGTCTGCCCAGGACCAAATGGGGGCTCCGGGTTTCAGGACTTCCAATGGTAAAACTGGGAAAATCCCAGGGAAACAAGGACAAACTGACTACTGTAAAAAGAACCCTGGCCAGAAAATCAGGAAGAAGAAAGGAGATAAACATTTGAGTTCCTACTCTGTGCTAGACACTGTCTAGGTATTTTCCTTTGTATTCAAATCCCAGCTCTAACTTCAACTTACCTTGGACAAGTCTCTGGGTCTGAGATGAAATAAAACCTCTGAAGTATATCTCCATTTGAACATTCTGGGAATCCTTTCCTTCAAACTCAGATGGAATTTGAGGCCCAGGGAGGTAAAACCCACCCAGCAGATCAATATGACCATGCCTCTCCCCCATACTCCCTGACCCATCCCACTCCCCCCTACTCCCTTACACCACCCTTCTCTAAGGACTTTGGTAAAGCTGTATCCACACTTTCTGAACTCCTGCTAGAGTTCTGTCATCTGGATTTTCTCTGTGAGCATCTGCAGGGACATTTCACGGATCCGAGGAAACATGCTTAGATCTCAGGGATCAAGGCAAGCTAGAGAAGCCTTCACAGGTGTGGGGGTCAGCTTCTAGCAGTAGAGTGTGGGAATGGAACTTGAGGCTAATGTATGGGTGGGGGGGAAAGGCTTACTTTGAGTTCTAGCTTAGCTCAACAGGAAGCAGTTTCGAAGGTCCCCAGTTTAGGGTGGGGGTTGAAATACCGGGACTGGATGGCTAAGGCAGAAGCAAATAGAGGTGGCATTGTCTCAGAAACATAGGTCTGCCCCAGACACAGGAGATGGAAATAACCTGAAGTGGCCCGTAATCTCTTCCCAATTGTCTGGACAGAGGCTTCAGGGGGAGCTTGCTTTCTCCCAAAGTTTACTGGTCCAGAATTAGCTGAACCTTCTCTAAAGTGAATTCTTCTCCTCTGCCCACTCCCAATGGAAATGGCCCCAGGCCTCTGTCGGCATGCCATTTCTCCCTCTGTTCTCTCTGGGTTAGCAGATCCAAGACCCTGCCTGTCTCAGCTCCCTGTTCACTACCATCCCTACTCCCCAACCAAAATCCCAGGGATCAAGAGTAAAGAGGGGGCATAGTTGGGCAGTTTGCCAAGGAACATTAAACCCCTAGTCACAGGGATGGCAATTTAGGCTTTACTAAGGAGGACTGGGCTTGGGTAATGAGGAATAGACAGTGTCAAAGGCCCAGGCTTTGGAGTTAGAAACCCTGGGCCAGAGGACCTATCCTGCCATTTACTTGTTGGCTGTGTGGACTAGGGCAAATCACTGGTACTTATTTGAGATTCAATTTCTTCCTCTGTAAAATGGGAAGAATGACAGACCATTAGCCTCAAAGTGTTAGTATGAGCAACAAATATGTAGTGGACATGAATTTTGTAAATTGTTGAAGTCTCCACATGAGTTTGCCATTTATTTACCTCTCCCTTCTAAGTCAATTGAATAGAACACATTGACTGAGTGGCCACTAAGTACCAGGTACTGTGGGGACTGCAAAGATGAATAAGACAGGATCCCTGAAGAATCTAGAAACCAAATATCATTATGTTAGGATAGTGGAACTATGGATATTTTTTTCTTCTTTCCTCGATTTTCTACATTTTTTCTTCTGCAACTTGGTTATTTTTCATAAACAAATGATAAGCAAATATTGGTTGAATGTGTACTATACGCCACGCACTATACTGGGCACTTTGCACACATTATATTATTTAATCTGGCTACGATTCTATACCCTCACATACATAGGATTGTCACAACGATTACATTTTTACAAATCTTTTACACCATTTTACAGATACAGATACCGGATTCAAAAGGTTAAGCCTCTTGTTGAAGGTTTACAGACAATAAATGAGTGGTAGAGCCAAAGTTTCAATCCAGACCTGTCAGATTCCAAAGCCCAGTGCTCCAAAGCCAAAGTCGCCCTCTAGGAATAGCCCCTCTTAAGGGGTAATAGTGATACACAACACATTTTACTCTAAGACTGATTATGTTAAGTTCCAGAATAAGGGTGGAGATTACTGTGCACACAAAGAGGAACAGGAAGTAAACTCAAATTTAGATGAGTGTGTGGAAAAAAAAAAAACCACAAAACTTCTCAGAACAACTTGGAACCAACCCTCTTACCAGAAACATCTGGGACTCCATACAGATGGTGATCTAAGGAGAGAGGTAGGCCCTGTTATAATTAGAAAGAGCTTGAACGCTCAGTCCTTAGCATCTGGGTGCTCATTCATTTATTAATTTATTTAAATACTCCCTGAGCACCTGCTCCGCTCTAGTATTAATGCTGCTCCGCTCTAGTATTAATGCTGCTCCCTGGGGGATCAGAAAGGATTAAGGCAGTTTTGACCACTTTTTAAATCTAGCTGGACACACACAGTGAGAGAATCAAGTAATTATAAAATAATGCAAAAAGGGCAGAGATAAAAATACATACTAATGATATCAGCAAAGTACTCAGACTGGCAGAGGGCAAAGGGAATTTTAATTGCTATGTTTCCCTTTAGGATAATGGCATTCCAAATTTGGTTTTACAGTACAGAAGAGGACAGGGTTAGGGGAGCTGGGACAGGACTTACAGGAATGGTTTACTGCTTCCCAGGCAAGTGGCTGCAACATGCTTAAAGGTCCCAGTGCTCTAAGCAGAATAAAACAGCTCATAGTAATGATGTTAATAAACCCTAAGCATACATTCAGTGTATGTGCCAGGCACTGAGCTAAGCACTTTAACCACATAATAAGCCAGTGAAGTGAATGGGATAGCCTTTATTTTTCAACTACAGAAATCAAGGCTCAAAAAGATTCAGCAACTTTCCCAAGTTTATGCAGTTAGTTCAAACTGAGACTGGAATCCTCATCTGTTAGTGTCCGAAATTTCTGCTCTTTATTTAATTCTTCCATGAAAACCACACACACACACACACACACACACACACACACACACACACGCAAATTACCAACAGACGATATATTGTACATGTACTTCTAGAATCACAACCCACAGTGCACATGTCCATAAAAAAAATGAGAGAAGCTGCTTGGACCCTTCATCATAACATGTGCTGCTGGTTTACCACAGTAGTTTAACAAAGATTTGTGGAAGTAAAAATTGTCCATAAAGAAAAGTCAATTCTTTAACTTAACTATGCCAAGCTAGGCAAATGAATTACATCCAGGTACATATCTGGCAGTGACAGCCACCCAGATATTGGTCACTTCACCAATTTCTCTAATGATCTTGTCTCCTTCTTCCCTGGACCAATGCTGTCTGCTTGGGCTGCACACTTGGGTGAGGACACTGACCTTTCTAAGGAGAAGGAAGTCAGTGAACTGCTCTTCAGCTCAAGGTATCATGTAGCCAGACTGCTAGCTAAAACTTCCAATCCCTTCATATGCACCAGGGCTAGGAGGGTTTTCAGAAAGTAAGAAGTATTCTGAATGATAATTTAGATTCCAGCAACCGTGGATCCTAGTTCCAGGCTCAACCCCCAACTCACGGAGTTATCCTGGGCTAGGCCACTGGCCTTTCTGGTCATCACTGCCTCCACTTCTCTAAGCTTACTTAGGGAGTTAAACTGGCTGACCTTCTGAAGGTCCTTCCAGCGTCAACAGTCCATGCTTCCAAGAGAATTTACCTCAGAAGTTTTAAGCATAAGAGTGGATCTGTGTGAGCATGCTTCCTCATCCCTATTCTAAGGTCTCTTGGCTGACTGGAGACCAGGAGGTAGAAGTAGGATGGAGCATACAGCAAAGAATATTATTCTCTGGAAGCCTTGGACTTCAGAGAGGAACAGGCACATCTGTGATGGGAGTGGGTAGCTCTTGTTAAGCAAACAACAGCAGTAACATATCCTGGACTTTGATCAAGAGATATTCAGGGAAAAGAAATGAGCAGTTCACAGATTCTACTGTGGGTACTAGAAGCAAATGCAAGTTTAAGTTTCTAAGGCTAGAGTGATGATAGCTACTTAGGACATCAAAATGCAGGCAGGAAGAAGAGCAGAAGAGATAGACAACATATTTTCTAGCAATTAGCAGAAAAAAGCTCCAGAGTTCCCTAAAGAAAATTCTTCATCCTTGGAAAGACAGTTTTTTCCCAAAAGGCCTGGCAAGGGTTTGTGATACCAGCACTACTGGGCACAGACTTCCAGGATCAAATCCTTTTTTAAAATTTTTATTTCGTTTTGGTAGGGTTTGAAGTGGAATGTTAAAAAGTCCTAGGAAATGATGGCACACTGAGGAAACATGAGCTCCAGAATAGCACAGAGGATTTTTTGCCTCTTCTGTCTTGTCATCCTATTCAGCTCTCCCACCTCATCTCCTCCAATTTAAGGGTAATGCCCCAAAAAGGAGCCAAAACAATCTTGCAGATGGATTTTCCTGGGGATCCCCCTTTCCTCATGACTATCTCCTTACCCTTGGAGATAATTTTGCTGATGTAGAGTATACTCTAAGAGACCCACTCAAACCCACTTTATGCTGAAAATTTGGGGCATGATATGCTCAGAACTGTGCATCCATACTGTCATCAGCAAGTCACAGACTATATTCTAGTAGACCTCCTCTGTGTCCTGAGCCAAGGAATGGGGAGAAGATGATCCCAGAGTAGAGCATAGGAGGTTTTTGGAAGGCCTGAAACCATCCCACCTCCTTGAGTAGACAAATGCCTGTGGCTAGACCATTCTACTGCACTGAGTCTCATTTGCTTATGCAAGGAAATAGAGATATGATGTTTGTCACAGGCTTATTGCCAGGACTGAACAATGTATGTAAAGTGCCCAGCACACTGTCTGGCATGTAGTACATACTGGTGGTGACTTTTTTTTTCTTACTAGAGTGACATCCCCTTTTGCCCAGCACTTTCCTGATTTTGGCACAGAAAATCTCACATTGTGAGAAACTCCCTCAGTCCTGGAAGACTGGGATGTTTGGTTATCCTATATTCTATCATCTCTTCTCAACTCTCCAAATGAAGATATAATCTAACCCCATCTTCTCATTTGTTTGACTCATAAATTCATCTATTTCTGTATTTCTCTAATCAAAATCCTTGAGATCTATTTACCTATCTATCTATCTATCTATCTATCTATCTATCTATCTATCATCTATCTATCTAAATTCAACAAAGTTTCAATGTGCTTCTACTTTCCATTCTTCCCAGTAACTCTGTGTTCTAGGACAGTGCTTCTCAACCAAGGTGATTTTACCCACAGGGGACATTTGGCAATGAATGGAAGCATTTTTTATTGTTACAACATGTACAACATGGGTGGGGGGAGGAGAGTGCTACTGACATCTAGTGAATAGGAGTCAGGGATGCCATTAAAAAACCCTCAGTGCACAAGACAACTCCAACAAGGAATTATTTAGTTCAAAATGTCAGTAGTGCTGAGGTTGAGAAATCCTGGTCTAGTGGATATTATTAGCTCAATAGATGCTACAAATGAAAACTCTGAGACTGAATGAGATACATAGCTCAAGGTCAAAGAGCTGAAAATTGGCTCAGGTAGGATTCAAGCCCAGACTTGTTGACTCTGGATCCAGTTTTTTTCTTACAATATTGCAATGCTCCTGAGAAATGTTTTGTTTGTTACCTCATCTGGGTTTATTACAACTCTGGCATGATAAGATACAGCCCATGTTCAACATGGGGAGATAAGTCTTCAAAACTCAGGTTGAGAGCTTCTTAATCCATTTTAGCATTATACCCTGTGGCATACCCCCACTCCCCTCACACACACGTGCACACACACACACACAGGGCACAAGGTATGATAGCAATGAGGGTTTGGTAGTTAGCTGGGGCCCTTGAGAGGCTGGAGGCGAGTGACAGCTGGGACTAGGGTATTGGTGGAGAGGGAAGAGAGGGAAGTCCTCCCTGCCAAGATAGTAGACAGTTATGGGGAGGCAGCAAGCCCATTCCTCCAGCCTCTTGGCATCCACAAAAATGTCTCCAGTCCTTGATTCTAAAACCAGCCCCCAAGAGGAGCCACATCTTGCACTGTAGAGCTCATAGAAGTGGCCCACTGATGTTGTTGTGGTATCCTTGAGGGCAATGGTCAAGAAAGAATTCTTGAGATGCTTTACAAAGCAACTTAGTAAGTTTATTTATTTATTTTTAATTTAATTTTATTTTAATTCAATTAACATATAGTGTATTATTAGTTTCGAAGGTAGAGTTCAATGATTCATTGGTTGCACATAAACTTAGTAAGTTTATTTAAGTTGCATGGGGACAGCAGCCGAGGGCAGAAAGAGCTGCACTTTTGCTGTATGAAGCTGGTGGTTATATGCTTAGTGCTCAAGAGGGAGGGGACATGCAGGGAGTATTAGATAATAAGTGTTTTCTTTAACTTTCTACTCATAAAGTTTCTTTTGCAAGATTTCTCTGGTGATTGCCATTCAGTTTGATATTAACTATTGGTGAGATTTACAGGCAGTCATGAGACCCTGTAAGAATATAGCAACCAGCACATATTTGATCCTTATTGAAACTATGCAGGATATAGGTCAGCCTTCTGGGCTAAAGGTGAACATTTTTCTGCTTCTATCCTTCATCAATGTAATCTACCCCAAAGCTCTTATTTTATAGATAAGACAGAATGAAGTCCAAAGAAGGGTTTGGCTCACTGTCTTGAGGGGGAAGAGGAACAGGAACACTAGGGTATCCTGCCACTTCGTGCAGAGCTCATGTCACTACATTCTCTGGAATCAGGCTTGCAGGCCAAGCAGGCCCTTTTACTTTAGTGCTGGCTGAGTGGAAGCCAATACATCTTACACCTCTGTACCTTTAATTCCTACACAGCAGGCTATCTTAATACCCTGAAATTTGAGGATCCTGAAGCAGATGTTAAAGTGTGGAGGTGAGGGAGTATTAGAAAGAAAGAGGGCTAGAGACGATCCCCCTTCCCCTTTTGATATCTTTTTTGCACTGTTGGCCTGGGCTGCTGAATCTTCCCAATCCCGTCTTCCAGCCTTAGTGCCTAGCTCTTACTCTCCCAGCGTCCTTGACTTTGATCAATTTGTCCTTTCTAAAGCACCTAAACCTCAAAACAAAGAAATCGTTCCTAAACATAACATTTTCTACACCTCAGGTAACCACTACACATACTTCTGCTACCTGCCAAGCCCCAAAAGAAATCAGAGTTTGGTACTCTACTCTACCCTGAGCCCTTATTCCCTAAAGCAGACATTCTAATTGAGTGGTCCAGCCATGTATTTCCTGCTCACAGAGAAAACACCTAGTTTATTCTAAACCACTAGGCCTCAAAAGGTGGTCCCTAAATCGACAATGTCACCACCATCTGGGAACTTAGAAATGCAAAATATCAGGCCCCACTCCAGACGTACAGAATCAGAGGAGTAAAGCCCAGTAATCTTGGTTTTAACCAGTATCCAGTGTGATTCTGCTACATGCTAAACTTTAGAACTCCTGCCATGCACCCTTATGTTAGCCTTACAAAGAAGCAAATGGTATCATTTTAGGGGTACTAGGAAGTAGGGCCACCAAGAACAGTTGTGCTTTGCATAATTCCAGAGGCCATCTTTCATGTAGATGCGAATGGTACCATGCAGAATTGAGCAGTGTGGACCTGAGAGTAAAGGTGATGTTCCTCTTCCTGCCACCAAAAGAAATTAACAAATAAAAAACAAGAATGGAATACCGCATTTTCTTTTAGTCCTCACGGTACTGTTCTGGAGCTGGTTTTTATAGGCTAGAGCCGATCGTGTGCATCTCGTCCCAACTCTGTGTTCAATGATTTCACATTGGTAGCTTGAAATTGGCTATAATGAAAGTATTGAAACCACAGAAATTGGCAAACTACAAATAAGAGTTTAAAAAAATTAAAGAGCCTGTTTACCCTTCTTGGCAGGGCCACCAAGTATAACCATGTGAGTTACACATGGCAACAATACCTCTCCAGCAAATCTGTACAAAAATATGATTGCATCATAGTTCTTTGTGGCAAAAAGTTGGTAACAAAATGAATGCCCAGCAATAAGGAACAGTTGAAAAAACTACAGTATGTTTGTGGTAGGGATTCTTACACAGCCATCAAAAAGAAACAATTTCAGCTTTATCAGATGACTTGAAGGGGCATTAATGAGAAATTGCTGAAGGAATTATGTAGAAAAGTCTTTATGATATGATCCCATTTTGGAAATCAAACAATATATGCATCTATGCATAAGAATATTTGGTTATGTGCAGGGAAAAATATATAATAGCATATCAACATGAATTATGGGAATAATGGGAATGAAGATACCCATGAAAAAGACTGTTCAAAGTGTCGCTAATATTCATATGGTTAGATTTATACAGTTAATGGCAATTTACATATTCTGTAAATGTAAACCTGCTTAGAATAATAAAATTAAAATAACATAAAATTGGGAGGTGGTAAGGTGATGGTAGGCAAGGCAGTAGTATTAAGGATCCATGTGCGGTTACACTTCCCCAAGTAAAGCGGTCCTCCAACCCTGGTCAATAAGGATCAGGATTTAACAGTTCTCAGTGCCTTTATGCCCAACCCCAAGCTCTGGCTTTCCAACCTGATATACAGGTCAATTGCTGAGTAACATGTAGCACAGCTGGATCATTGGACAACTGAAAAATGAGACACAGAAATGTGACCAACCAGCAATCAGCTGTGCTGTTTCTGTTCTAACAGCAGGTGCCCTGTATTTATTCTCTTCTATAAGTAGGGGTAAGGACAGGGGCTTTGACACCTTTCACTTGAGTGATATCTCCCTTATCTTTAACACTTTTCCTCCAATATCTAGTAAATAACCTTGATGTCTAGTATTTAATCACCTTTTCTTATTCCTTCCCTTGTCTCCATTTCCAATATTTTTTTAAAGATTTATTTATTTTATTTTAGAGAAAGAGAGCAAGAGTGGGGTAAGGGGCAGAGGGAGAGAGAATCTCGTGCAGACTCTGTGCACTAAGTGGGGAGCCCAAGGCAGGACTTGATACCATGACCCTGAGATAGCAACCTGGGCTGAAACCAAGAGCCTGATGCTCAACTGACTGTGCCACCCAGGCAACCCTCTGATATTTCAATCCCAGTTCTAGATTGGACTCTTCATCCTTTAGAGGCCTTCCCTGAACTCCTTATTACTGTCTTACCTTGTACCTATTTTTTTAAACATAGCTCTTATCATTACCTGAAATTATATTATACAGTACTTTTTTTCTTGTAGGTTGTCATTTTCCTTCCACTAGAATGTAGGATTCATGAAGGCCAAGACCTTAATTTTGTTCACTGCTGCAACCCCTAGAAGAGTGCCTGGTACATATGGGTGCTTAATTAATATTTCTCTGTTGAATTATTGAATACATGAATATCACTTAGTCTCTGTATTTCTCCTATGCCCTGAAGATCTTAGACATTGTTTTTTTTTCACCAGGGTAACATAAGGCCCTAAAGAAATTTGTGTCTGCTGGATCCTTGAAACAACTTTCACTCTCCTCACTCCTTATAATAACTGTGCAGCCGTGGTGCAGATCCTTAGTACAGGTTCTTTGTTTTTTGAAGTTTTGTTCTGTCTTGTTCTCATATCTGTGTGGTAAAATTCATTTAAAAAGTATGCAGGAGATTTTCAAACACGGGCAAAAGTAGCTTTACCAATTACCAACATATGACCAATCTTGTTGCATCTCTACCCTCTACTGTTATATACCCCCTTTTATTAATTTTTATAGCTTTAATGGGATATAATTTTCATACAATAAACTGCATAATTTAAAGTATAAAATTTGATGAGTTTGATATGTGTATATACTCATGAAATTATGGCCACAATCAATATAATGAACACATTAATTACCCTAAAAGTTAAAACAGTGTTTTTTAAACTGCAGGTTGCAACCCAATAATCATTTGTGGAATCATTTCCAGGTGATAGATGTGAGACAAGCCTGGATAGCCCTAGAGCCTTATTTCCTTCTGCTTTTCAGTAGCTCATTTAAGAGCTGAATGTGCTGTACTGAGCCAGCTGTGGAAAGAGTAGGCCTCTGGCTGATATCAGCATTCCTGGTGGGAAAGGCTCTTCCTGGGGCCCTTAGTATGTACACCTTGGCCTTGGGCGTGCATACTTCCTAGCATTTTTACTGATTTGAAAGATCACTGACAGATTTCTTGTTACTTAGAGAAACTAGGTGTGCCTTAGCTCCTTTTCCCTGTGTGGAGGCAGAGCTTGTACTCTCTTGGAGTGCTCACAGTTGCACAGACAGCTTACTGTCCAAGCAGGCCCCTCTTTGGTGGGACTTTGGCCTTAGTGCACACAGAACATCTATGACTGGCATATGCCATGGAACAAGGAGAGATCAGGAGAGGCTATGTGTATTATGCTACTTCTTGGCCTGTATAGAAGTTTCCCCCCAATAAATCCCATGTTGTACCTGCATCATGTGGTATATCAAAAACTGGCTTCCCAAATATTACCAACATAGACTATTGATAAGACCAAGTTGAGTTTATTGCTTACCAGGGTGAAGAAGAACACCACCTATGCAAAGCTTTGACAAAGAAGTCTCAAAGGGAAGGAAGGCAAAGTTAGAACTTGAGAATTGGAAGTTTGGTTTGAGGTAGGTCTTTTAATGCAGGGACTTGATTAGAATTAGGTAAGGATCATAATGCAACAGTCCAAGATTGGTGGAAACAGCAAGACAAGGATTTTGAAGTGATGGATTAAAAAACTCTTAGGGCATTTTAAACTCTCTGTTGATGCTTTCCATCGAAGAGTTAGTTGTTGGATTTTTTAGGATGTTCCTGTAATAAACCATTTGCCTGGGTAGGGAAGCCATGGAAAAGTAAAGTCATGTTAATGAAGACAGTAGAACAGGGAAAATATGTTTGTGTAGACAATAGGGTGTAGTTTTAGTTTTCAATGTCCAGGTTAAGTATGGGAATAGAAGGTTTTGATTCTCAGATGTTGGCAGTATATGTCCATGAACCCCTTACATGACAGTGATGACCAGCATTTTTCAAAAAATGAAACTAAATAAACTAGAATTAAATTGCATGTAATAAGGTTAGATACTCTTTCATGGAAACTTTCCTTCAGTTATATGTATGTATGTGTGAAATAAGTCATGAAGTAAAATGTGTCTCCTTACAATAGGTCTGGAGCCAGAAATGTTTGAAAGCTACTGCCTTAGAGAAATGCTGATAGATCCCTAAAAGTGATAATTCCCTCTCTCAGCAAGTGTGCACTGCTCCAACCTAACCTTCCATGCTAGTAATAGAGGACTGTCTGGCTTTGTTAGGAAAGAATACATAATATGAGAATGAAAATGGAGGTCTTCTTCAGGTAGACTAGGGTTTGAGTGGGAACTTTGAATCTGTAAGGTTGTCTGCCGTTTCAGCAGAGAGCTGAAAGAAGGCACATTGCTACTGAAGCACAAAACATGGAGGCTAGACACAAATAACAATGTCCTACTGTTAGCACTGTTAGTGTCTAAAACAAAGTCCTAAGAAGGCATAGGCTTCCATTTGACTGAGATACAATCTACTTTGTCAGGTGACTGGATAAGATGACCCTTGGGGCGCCCTCCACTGAGAGAATATTATGATTCTAGAGAGGATCCTACGACAGAAGCAGGCAATTAACCTGAGATGTTATTTGGCGATCACCTCTTAGTACCTGATCCTGAGGTATTTTTGGACAGGATAATAAATGTGACACAGTGGACAATTTGAAGAGCTTCCATTCTGAAGTGGGTCATCTACTTCTCGGAGGAAATTCTGCCACTTAAGGGCTTTAGAAGGCTCGAGGTTTTGGAAGGGACATTAGCCATTCTCCTCCACCACCATCATCCCTCATCAGGCCTGAAATTCCTCAGAGGGCCCCAATCCTTAGGATAAAGTACTATCTTCTACATTTAAAATGTAAATTCTTCTTCTGCTCAAAATTTTGTCTTTTCACATTTGTTTTTCCTGCTTATCAAAAAGAGGCTTAAGTTAAAAAGGAATGAGAAACACTGCAACACTACCTCAGTGGGAATTGACATGGTTTATTCAGGAATTCATTTAGCAAACAAAGATTAAGATTAATTGGAGACTTGGATGTCCTGCTTTTGAAGGTTTCATGGTCTGAAGCTGACCTATAAACAGGTAAATCACATCCCATGTCTGAAAGTTGTGGAAAGAACCTAGGCTGAAACCACACAGACCTGGGAGGAAATCACATTTCCTCCTTCTTAATGGTACCATCTTGGGCCACACAGCTGAGCTTCAGTTTTCTCATCTGTAAACTAACAACAACAAAACTAACTTCACAGAGTTAAGGAGATGATTTTATTCAGGCTATAGCCATAGGAGACTGCTCAAAGAAAAGAAAGTTTTATAGAGGCAGGTGAACAAAGGAGTCATCATCAGTCTTATGGGAGCCATGATGAATATAGGTAGGGCCTTATCTCAGAATATGCCAGGGCAATGTGCTCCCTTACAATTAGCTGGTTTTTTGGAACACAAAATTGTGGGGGAGTTTTCTCAACAGTGGCTGCTTTCTTGGACCCTAGGGTTCAGATAAAGTTCAATGTTGTCAAGCATTTAGCATAAGGCGTGGACCATGGTAAGCATTCAACAAGTGTTTCTTTCGTTTCCTTTCTCCAGTAGAAGGATGTGCAAAGTGGTGTGGGGATTCAGAGATGGGCCTGACAGATTTACTTTGCTTGGGAAAACTGGATTTGACAAAACATCCTGAATCTTAAAAGACAAATGGTGTTTTGCCAGAAAGAGGAACAAAATGAAAGCTTTCTAGATAGGCTAACATAAAAGAGAAGGGCATAAAGGCTTACAAGATACATGTTCAGAGACCAGCTGTTACTTCAATGTGTTACAAAGAATTGCTGAACATGAGGTCGGTTGGTGCCAAATTGTAAAAGCCAGTGGGAAGCCATTTTATACTTACTGTTTCAGGAAAACAAACCAGGAATGTATGGCTCTGTCAAGATGAGATTCCATTTTATGACTTCTTTGCCAATTTGAATACCTTTTATTCTTTTTTGTTGTCTGATTGCTGTTGCTAGGACTTCTAGTACTGTGTTGAACAATAATGGTGAGAGTGGGCATCCTTGTCATGTTCCTGATCTTAAGGGAAAGGCTCTCAGATTTTCCCCATTGAGAATGATATTTGCTGTAGGCTTTTCATAGATGGTTTTTATGAAATTGAGGAATGTACCCTCTATCCCTACACTCCAAAGTGTTTTAATCAGGAAAGGATGCTGTATTTTGTCAAATGCTTTTTCTGCATCTATTGAGAGGATCATAAGGTTCTTGACTCTTTTCTTATTGATATAATCTATCACACTGATCGATTTGCGAATGTTGAACCACCCTCACATCCCAGGGATGAATCCCGCTTGGTGGTGATGGATAGTCCTTTTAATGTACTGTTGGATCCTATTAGCTAGGATCTTGTTGAGAATTTTGGTGTCCATATTCATCAGCGATATTGGTCTGTAATTCTCCTTTTGCATGGGGTCTTTGCATGGTTTGGGGATCAAGGTAATACTGGCCTCATAGAATGAGTTTGGTAGTTTTCCTTCTGTTTCTATTTTTTTAAACAGCTTCAGGAGAATATGCATTATTTCTTCTTTGAATGTTTGGTAGAATTCCTCAGGGAATCCATCAGGCTCTGGACTCTTGTTTTTTGGGATCTTTTTGATCACTGCTTCAATCTGTTCATGATTAATCATTCTGTTTAGATAATAAATTTCTTCCTGTTTCCGTCTTGGTAGTTTGTAGGTTTCCAGAAAGGCATTCATTTCTTCCACGTTGTTTAATTCATTGGCATATAGTTTTTGATAATACTTTTTAATGATTGTTTCTATTTCCTTGGTGTTGGTCATGATCTCTTCCCTTTCATTCATAATTTTATTAATTTGTGTCCTTTCTCTATTCTTTTGGATAAGTCTTGCAAGTGGCTTATCGATCTTATTAGTTCTTTCAAAGAACCAGCTTCTAGTTTTGTTGATCTGCTCTACCGTGCTCCTGGTTTCTAATTCATTGATCTCTGTTCTAATCTTGATCAACTGCCTTCTCATACGTGGGTTAGGCCTGTTCTTCTGTTCCAGCTCCAGCTTCTTAAGGTGAGAATATAAGGAATGCATTTTAGATTGTTCTGTTCTTTTGAGTGAGGCCTGGATGGCTATGTATTTTCCCTTTAGGACCGCCTTTGCAGTGTCCCATAGGTTATGGACCAATGTGTTTTCATTCTCGTTGTTCTCCATAAATTGTTTAAATTGATTTTTAATTTCCTGGTTTACCCAATCATTCTTGAGCAGGATGGTTCTTAGTCTCCAAGTGTTTCAGTTTCTTCCAAATTTTTCCTTGTGATTGAGTTCCAGTTTCAAAGCACTGTGGTCTGAAAATATGCAGGGAATAATCTCAGCCTTTTCGTATCAGTTGAGACCTGTTTTGTGACCCAGAATATGGTCTATTCTGGAGAAAGTTCCATGTGCATTAGAAAAGAATGAGTATTCTGTTGTTCTAGGGTGTTGTGTTCTGTATATATCTATGAGGTCCATCTGGTCCACTATGTCATTCAAAGCTCTTGTTTCTTTGTTGATTTTCTGCTTAGGTGATCTGTCTATTGCTGATAGTGGAGTGTTGAGGTCCCCTACTATTAATGCATTATTATCTATATGTCTCCTTATTCTGGTTAAGAGTTGGCTTGCATATCTGGATGCTCCCCTGTTGGGGGCATAGATATTTATATAAGACTGCTGTGTAAGGGATGGAAGCAGGGGGACCAGTTAGGAGAGTAGTATATGATCTAGAGAGGATCAAGGCTTGACCTAGAGCAGTGGCCATTAGGATTTCAAGGAGATGACTTATTAAAAATAAGTTATAGGGAGGGGTAGGATGCAGGTGAGGAAGAAGGTGGAATAGTAGAGGATGATAATGTTAATAATAAATTGACTAGTATTTCTAGTGCTTACAATGTGTCCTGCATTGTTTTCAGAACTCTACACTTATCTCTTTTAATCCACACAGTTCTATAAAGTAAGTGCTTTTCTCCCCTTCGTTTCCAGATGAAGAAAATGAGGCATAGAGAAATTAAATACCTTGCTGAAGTTTTCACAGATGGTAAGTGATGAAGCCAGAACTCAACCTCAACCTGTCTGAGTGCAAAGATTGAAGCTTGGATGACTGTGTGCATACTGTTGCCATTTACTAGGATCAAAGGAAATAGGATGAGGGTGAAATTTATGGCGAAAGTACTTTAGTTTTGGACAGGTTGATATTGAGTGCAGCAGGCAGTTGATTAAATGGATTTGGATCTCCAGGGAGAGATAGGACCAGAGCTAGAGACTTGAGGGGTATCAACATATAGGTATATGCTCATTAGGGCCCTCAGGGCTGCCTTAGGTGAATGGGATGCACAAAAGTAGGGGTGGAGAGTTAGAAGGGGGGGGATGGTGAAACAAACAAGGGGAAGCAGTAGCTTGAAGACAAATTTGATCAATTTAAAGATTTTGCATGCAATGTCTTAGACTTGGAGAGCACTTGTTTAATTCAAGACCATTGGTACATCTGGAGTTGTCCTGCAGCACTACATGCCTAGGGATTTTTAGGATTCTTGAACATGTGACAGGATGCATTCCATGGTACCTGTGGTAGGCTGAAAAATGCACCCCCCTCAAGCAAAAGACATCCACATACTAATCCCTGGAACCTGTGACTATTACTTTCTATGGAAAAAATAAATAAATAAAATGGAAGAACACTACCTTATATATAAATAAATTTTTAAAAAATAAATATTTAATTTATTATTTGAGAGAAAGAGAGAGCACACAAGAGAGGTGAAGGGCAGAAGGAGAAGCAGACTCCCCACCAAGTGGGGAGCCGGGGATGGGGCTCAATCCTGGGACTCCGGGATCATGACCTGAGCCAAAGGCAGACGCCTAACCGACTGAGCCACCAAGGCATCCCTAAATTTAAAATTTTATTTAAATACATTAAAATTTTTAATTATAGATACAATTACATTAAAGATCTTGAAATGGGGAGATTATCCTGGATTATCCAGATTGGCCCTGAATGTGATCACATGTAGTAGAGGGAGGTAGTAGGATATCTCACACACACAAAGGTAAGGTGAAGTGAGGACAGAGCAGAGAGACATTTGAACATGCTGGCCTTGAAGACTGGAGTGATGTGGCTATAAGCCATGGAGTGCCAGGAGCCACCAGAAGCTGGAAAATACTAGAAATGGATTCTCTCTTAGAGCAGCCAGAGGAACTAAGACCCTGCTAACACCTTGATTTCAGCTAAATAATACTGATTTCAGACTTTTGACTTCCAGACCTGTGAGATATACATTTCTGTTGTTTTAAGCCACCAAGTTTGTGGAAATTTGTTACACCAACCACAAGAAACTAATATAGTGTCCCCTCAAAGCTATCACTACTGAACACACTTTTTGACCCAGTAATCCTTAATTATCAACAGGTATCAGGCCTCATTTGTCACATATTAGACATGGTGCTCTTGTTATGTACTTTGGTCAAGTTTTCTTGGAACACGTGGAATAGGGAGACTTTCAGCTTCATGGGGAATGAAAGTGGAAGGATAGGAGTCTACAGAAAAGCACTATCCAAAATTAGCCTCTAAACCCCTAAAATGTTCACAAATGATTCCTCCAGACCTGGCAGCTCCTCTGACTGGATTAGATCTTAAGGAGTCATATAAGCCATCTCCCTGTCTTTGCTTGTATGCAGCCAAGATCCTGAAGGTTAAAGGTATCTGGTTTCGGGCAGATAACTGGCCTACTGGTTGGCATGGCTACTCAGAACAGAGTAACTGTCACTCAAGAACCATGAGAATATTACATCTTAGGAGAAAATGGATGGAGAAAGAAGAGCATATGGAAAACGGATTGGAATTTGTTGCTATAAAGTGAAGAAGAGTTACTCACAGAAATGCTGTTAAGATTGCTATCAACAGCAGAGAAAAACAATTATCATATGGTTTCACTCATAGGTGGGACATAAGGAATAGCACAGAGGACCACAGGGGAAGGGAGGGAAAACTGAATGGGAAGAAATCAGGGAGGGAGACAAACCAGGAGACCCTCTGGACTCCAGGAAACAAACTGAGGGTTACAGAAGGGAGGGGGTGGGGGAATGGGGTAACCAGGTGATGGTATTAAGGAGGACACGTGTTGTGATGAGCACTGCATGTTATACACAACTAATGAATTGTTGAACACTACATCAAAAACTAATGATGTACTATATGCTGGCTAACTGAACATAGTAATAATAATAAAAAGTTTGCTAACAACAGTTCTCTCTCAAGTGTTAGACTGGAAAATAACTTTTGTGAGAAGAATTGGGATGGAACCCTGAACACATTTCAGCCAACCTGTAACACTAGAAGGGCTTCATAAAATTGTCCCCCTGGCAACTCCAGAATCCTAAGGAATTATGCAGAAAAACTAAGTATACCTACGTAGATGTTGAAACCAACATAGCAGTGGATTGCTGGAAAAGTAAAATGCTACAATTTCCAGCTATGGAAGACAACCTAGAGATCACCCGGTCTAAGCCCCCCTTACTGCACAGAAGTGAAAAACAGCAGATATTTCAATCTAACCTTAACTATTTCAATATTTGCTCTGTAGTCTTACTTCAGTGTCCACAGTGTTTTTCTGGGTCAGGTGCCGATTCATGGCAATGAAAACATACTTATAAAGGCATTCCCAGTACACAGGACAACCACGATCCCTCCCCTGCCCGCCCAAGGGCGCAAAGTGAAATTCCTCCCACAGTTAGACACAGCCTCCTTGGGGTCTGGGACAGAAGCACGTCAGCAACCAGGAAATGAGCGGAACCTTGAGGCTGAACGCTTACAGCCCGCACGGTTGCTTTGAGAAAAGAACACTTCCGGCTGGAGAGGCCTTGCCCCCAATCTGTGGTTAGGTCGGCCCCCACCTCTGTGTTCCGATTTGCCACGTTAACTCAGGGAGGCGGGCTTGCGTCTGGGTCACGCTCTCCCATTGGCTGCTGGCATAGCGGCGGTTTGGAGTGAGGGTAGTTCGTTGAACTGAAAGCTGTACGGAGTGCTGCGGCGCAAGGCCTGCAGTCGAGCCCAGTGTCCCGGCGGGAATCCGGGGCTGGCCAGGTGTAGGTTTCCAGGGGATGGATCGCGTGTGGAGTGCGTGGTGCGGGAAGTGCGTCAAAGAGAAAGGGTCGTCGCCACTTTGGGCCCAGCGCATCGTGGTCGCCTGGCTCAGTAGGGCCGAGTGGGATCAGGTGACGGTGTATCTGTTTTGTGACGACCATAAATTGCAGCGGTACGCCCTGAACCGCATCACCGTGTGGAGGAGTAGGTAAGGCTGCAGGCTCAGCCCTCCTGCTTGCGTGCTGGTGGCGCCTCACCTCTTCCGTTGTAGGATTCCTCTTATAAGGCCCTAGTGTGCAGTCTTCTAAATGCCTAAGGCCCTTATGAGTGGTCTGGGCGTTGCCCCTTTCCCAAGAGCCTGGGGGAAAGTCACAGCCAAACTTTTGAACTAATCCCGTGTGCGGAAAGGAAGGGGGTGTGCCTCAACCACCCTCTTTTTTTAAATCTTCGAGATTTAACCCTTACCTTCTTCTGTCTTGGGGAGGGTGTCGAAGGGACCAGTGTGGCCGAGCTAGGATTTAAGGAGTAGGTTAACACCCTAGGGTGGATTTCCGAGTCGAATTGGGCTGGAGGGGGGGCGGTGCTTCTAGCAAAAGCATGTTTGAATGGAGCACCTCAGTCCAGTTGCTAATATTGAGTTGGGAGCAGACAAAAGATGAAGTCTTTTCTAGCTGAATGAATCGAAGGTTTTAGAATGAAAGAAACACTTAATTGTTGGTTGATTGCCTAGCAGTTAGGTGTCCTTTGTAAACCCTAGCCAGCCTTTCACACCCTGTATACAATTGGATCCCAGGGACATTATCCTCCCTCTTCCCACTTTTTTGATTTGTGTCTAGTTATGCGCTGGAGCCAGTTATGTAATTGGAATAACTTACAAAGATTTAGGTTCTGAGGTGGAGGGTGGACCAGGATTAAGGGCCCTTTATGATGGTGCTGGACTATGGCCCTTTAGGTTAGGCAACGAACTCCCCCTGGCAGTGGCTTCTACTGCTGACCTGGTACGCTGTAAGCTCATGGATGTAACTGGTGGCTTGGGCCCTGATGAACTTAGACTGCTCTATGGCATGGCGTTGGTCAGGTAAGACCTACATGGGTAGGGGCGGGGGTGGGTTGAGAGATGGGTGGGGGTAGCACTTGATAAGCAAAGCTTGGCTTTACTTGCTACCTGAAGCAAAAAGCCCCATGTGTCCCTCTGTATGGGTCACCCTGTGATTGTTTGACTTGACAGCTTTTGGTACCCCCTGTCAATGCACATTGCTCTTTTTTTTTATTCCTGAGAGCCTTCCCTCTTCCATTTTCCTTCCCTTTCTGGAATGTGGGGTGGAGGTGATTTACACCAAGTGATCTTAGTGAATCTCTTCCAGCTGATAATTTGATTTTTTTTCCTTCCCCTTTAACTCTTTTACCCAGAAGAACTTTTCTGAATGGTCTGATGTCCTTGGCCATGATTTAATGTGGATTTTTCAGCCCTTCTCCCATCTCTGCCAAGCACCATCATTTCCCCCTTCTGTCCTTGAACACTAAAATGTTGCTGAGTTGAAGTGGACACATGGTCTGGGAGTTCCTGATTAACAAAGTGATTTAGAGTGGTTCTAGCTGTTTCATACACATCAGGAAAAAGACTGCCGCTGAATTTTCTCATTTGTCAAAATTTGCTCATCTCATACTGTTTACTTTGTGTGCCTTGAGGTCCTCCCTAGCTCTTCTTACTTTCTCCATCATTTAGGTGGGCTCCCCATATCATTTGATGTAGTCTTTTGTTTTAGCATTTATAACATGATCTAGCACAATATGTTTTATTATGTCATGATAAATTATCCTAGACTGACCTCTTCAAGGCCAGAGCAATGTCTTCTTCATCTGTATGGCTTCAGTACAGGACAGACATCCCTGTGCTGGCTGATGACAATCATAAGAAGAGGACAGAACAGTTTGTGGAAAGGTTGTAGAAATGCAGAGTGTCAGTAACTCAGGAAGGTGTTTTGAAGCCCCACTGGTTTGAGTAAAACAGTTCCTTGGGCTATGCCACTTATTTCTTCCCCAACCCCAGGTTTGTGAATCTTATCTCAGAGAGGAGGACAAAGTTTGTCAAGCTCCCTCTCAAGTTCCTGGCTCAGGAGGTATGTGTGACAAAATGGCCTTGCTCAATTCTCTCTCCCCAGGAGGGCTCACTAAATGGGGCATGGGGTGATATGGGCACACAGTCAGACTAGCTCATCCCACCACTACCAGCCAAGCCCAGCAAGAACCCCAGAACCTCAGCCTCCAGTTTGAAAGAAGCAGACTTGCTCCCTTGCTCATGGCTGTTATCTTCAGTGGCTTGGCCTGTGCAGCTTGTTGGGAGTGGGCCAGTGAAGCTGAGGCACTGGAATGCTCCACTGGGTGAGGACAGGAAAGAGGTGGCAGTCACAGCACCTGCCTTCTGGGAGCTGACAGTCTGAGGGAGGAGACAAGCTCAGCCAAGCAGCATGAAAATGCCTGACATTCCTGCCCTGAGTGAGTACGTGAGGTGTGTAGAAGCCCAGAGGGCAGGCAGGTTCTCAGCCATCAAGAGAAGCTTCCTGAGAAAGGGTGTGGGAGGGAGGGAGGAAGAGTAAAGGGTACCCAGGGATTGGGACTCACAGACAGGGCAGGGGAAGGCTGGAAGTGATCATGGTTGGAGGAGGTAGTTACCTTTTCTGATTTTCAAGATCACCTCCACAGAGCAGTAAAAAGAATAAGAAGACCTTGTTTCTAATTTTGTCTCTGCCATTAAAACTGGAACTTCCCCAGGACCTCAGTATTTTTATCTGTAAACTGTGGAGAAGCCAGGCTAATTCATTTCTGTGGTCCCTTCCAGCTTTAATATTTTCTAATTTCTGTACTCACACCATCTGTCACAATCAGGTAAACATCCCAGATTGGATTGTTGAACTTCGCCATGAGTTGACCCACAAGAAAATGCCCCATATAAATGACTGCCGCAGAGGTGAGTCTTCGGGGAATATACCGATCATAGTTAAGCCCAGGGGCCTTGGCTGGGTGGCACTGTGGGGAGAGGGAGAGGAAGGAGAATCTCTAACTGGTGTCAGAGCCAGAAGTAGGGTGAGGCAAGTGAGGTACTTGTCTTGGGCACAAACTTTAAGGGGATGTCATAAGCTCAGTAATCAAGATAAATAACATTTTGATGTGGAAAACCCACAATGAACAAAATGACAAAATTTTAAATACAGGATGATTATTAGTGATTTCTCCTTTTGCTTCAGACTCCAATATGGCTTGACAGGACACTGTTCTGATCCTTTTTTGATATCTTGATTACTGCGTTTATTGACATCCCCTTAAATTTCATACCTAAAGAGGTGAATGGGGGACAAGTTGAGAGGTGTGAGCCCTCAAGTGTCATGAACCCAGGAATTCTTTAGACACCCCATCCCAATTGATTCAGCCTAGTCACTTCATGTTGGGGAAACTGAGATCTAGAAAAGGGAAGAGACTCAGCCAAGGCCATGTAACTAGCTAGTGGCCTGGGTCCTTATTCTTCACTTGCCAGCCCTTTGTCATTTTTGGCATCCCATCTCTAATACTGGTATTAGTTTCTTCTAGGAAAGGTGTGGTGAGCAGAAGAAAGCAAAGAACAGGGAGATAACCCAGAGCAAGAGGGGCTACTTCTAGATATTTGAGATTTGTGCCTTCTCAGAGCCAAGCCTCTTCCCTGGGGTCTTCCCAAAATGCTTATAAGAGGAGGCGAGGGGCCTGCTAGGAGCTGTTTGCCTATGGCTACTCCTACGACACTGCCTGCCTTCCTCCCCTCCTTTAGGCTGTTATTTTGTTCTGGATTGGCTCCAGAAGACCTACTGGTGCCGCCAGCTGGAGAACAGCCTGAGAGAGACCTGGGAGCTGGAGGAGGATAGGGAAGAGACAGATGAAGAAGATCAAGAGGAAGATAAAAATATTGTTGTTGATGACATCACAGAACAGAGACCAGAGCCTAAGGATAAAGGGAAAGGTGCAGAACTGGATATCAGAGTTGATGGAGAAAGTGAAGGCAACAAAGAGGTTGATTCACATTTGGAAAAGGCTCTGAGACATAAAGAGCTATATGGTAGGTGTCCTTGGGTCGGGAGAGGGGCATGGAGGGGCCCATGAGTCTGGAAGACTCAGACTTAGGTTTAACACTGGTTATTTTCCTGGCTCAGCATTTCCTCTGGGGTCGTGGTGAGTTTTAGCTTAAAACAGTTACTGTCACAAACCATTTCCCTTGAGCCCTGTGAAGTAGGAGAAGCAAGAATTCTAATTCCCAATTTACAACTCAAGAAATGAGGTGAGAGGGGCTTGGAATCCCATGAGGAGCAGAGGGCTGGGGTTCCCTATCTGTTTCCATATTCTGTTTCAGAAAGAGCCCGAGAACTGCTGGTATCATACGAAGAGGAGCAGTTTAAGGTAAGAAAGTGCCCTTGACTTAGTGTGTTTTCACTTGCCCCAGCCATTTCTTCCCTTTTACCAGCTTCCTGAGAGAAGTCCCGAGAAGGAGTTTGAAAGAAAAGTGGCAGAGCTTGAGGGAACTTCTCGGAAAGAGAGAGGGGGGAACTAGGAAGGAGACGAGAAGCAGAATCCAGTTGGCTGATCCTCCACACCGATGGAAGAGAGCAGATGATGGAAGTCTGTGGATAATCTGCCCCGCTGGGTGGTAGGGAACAACTGGGCATAGGTGGTTGTATAGTCCTGCAATACTGCAGCTGATAAGCAGATGGCACCCGGGAACTTTCCTAGATCAGGTGAGCTTGAGGGATGCTATTTTAGCAGGAAGGGAGGTAGCCTAGAAACCATTCAGCTTGACTCTTTCTTTTCACAGATGAAGACATAAATTGAAGCCACAGATGAGTGAAGGGACTAGCCCCAGGTCACATATGCAATTAGTGATAGAAACAGAATGAGAATCTCGGTCTCCTGATTCCCTTTCTTCCATAACCCATCTCTTCCCCTCATTCCTGGGCCCAAGGGTCTCTGGCCCGATTCCAACAAAATGCCCTCACTGAACATCTCAGTAGTAGAATATCTGGTGATTGGGAGGCACAGGGAATTCAGGGTGGGGAGGGAGGAGGAAGAAGAGAAGAAAGTCTGGCATTTGAAGGTCAGGATATTTTAAAATGTGGGGCCAGGAGGGGAGTTGTGGGCCCTGCATGCCCTGCCCTAGCCCATGAAGGGAGGTGCTGAGAGGTCCTATGGGAAGGGATCCTTGAAGGGTGGGAGAGGGTTGCTTGGCTGAATCAGGCTTCTGAAGGTAACTTCTTTGCTGGCAGGTGCTGGAGAAATTTAGGCATTTACCTCAGGCTGTTAAGGCTTGGAACAACCTGTCTCCACCTGTGGAAGGCATCCTGGCAGAGCTCAAGGGCATTACATGTGAGAACAGGTGTGTAACTAGGTAATCAGGGGCTGTCTGCTTTAGCAGCCTCACTGAAATAGGATTCCATATCTCAGCTTGCCAACCTCTGCTGTAAGGAAATCAGGGATAATCCTGATCCCCTTCAGGGTGACCCGAATTCTGCATGACCCTGTTCCCCTGGCCCTGCCAGCTGCCAGGTGGGAATTGCCTACTCTGAATCACTAAAACAGCCAGAGACAGGAATGTCTACTGTCATCAGTCCCCTGGCCAGCTTTGTTCCTCTCTGTCCAGCGGTATGTGGAGCTCTGGGCAAGTAGGAAAAGCCCTTCATCCTTACCACTTCACTGTCTAGCCCTTGTCCAAGTACGAGGTAAAAGATATGGTGAGCACTGCTGATCTTTTGAACTACAAGTGGGGAGTAATCGTGCCCCTTGGATAGTCATGGTTGGGGGAACAAAGAAGAGGCTTTCCCAGAGCCTGGCTCTTTGAAAGAGTGAGTCCCTCCCTGCTCAGTGTGGCCATGAGCCTTCCTCCCGCCCCCCCACCCTCCAAATAATGCTCAGTTCAGTCTAGTGCAGACAGTATCTATCCATTCCTATCTTCCCTAGCTCTTGGGTCTTGCTACCTAAATTGAGCTGGAAAGGGCTTTGAGGAACCTTCCACTAAACCTATAGAGGCACTGCTAGACCTTCCAAACTAGGGAGAGGTTGGAAGGAATCTGGGATGGAGCACAGAGTATTAGGAAGGTTGTGTAGGTGGCAGGGTGGGCCTGGATGGGAGCCTACAGTGCAGGTTAGGATTGCCTCTTGAGTCTTCTTCATTCCCAGGATACTGCTAGTTCCAAAGATGTTTTTATCAGTGTCTGCCCATCCTAGGTTTCTTGGCACCCTTCAGCAAAGGTCACCTCAGCAGCTGGGGTAACTATCCCTGTACCTCTGTACAGTAGTGTCTGCCCAGTTATGCGGAGCAGGCAGCTGGCTGTTTTAAGTGCTCTTCCTGGATGCTGACCTGAAGAGATGGGAGATGGATGGAAGGGCAACTCTTTCCACCTCAAACCTGGTGGAGCGAGGGATCTAAGCATGATAGCATGATCTGACAATGCCTCTGGCCATTGAGACACCTTGGGAGCTCATGTTCCCTCTCTAGGCCTGGTCAGCTAGGTGAGCCTCTTTTGGAGAGAACTGCTAGATCTGGTGAAGACAACTGGCTGTTGGTTTCAGTTTGAGCTACATAGGGTGAGGGATTACCCCTATAGCCTATGCTTTCAACCCCTGTAACTTAGTTCTGGGTTCTTGGGTCCCTAGGAATAAGGATTGTATTTGCTCCAGCAGTTGAGTCCCCAAAGTTTCTGCTTCTAGGATTTGAAAGAGGGTAACCGGGGAGAAGGGGAGGGGTAAGAGACTGGAAGACTGTCAAGCAAAAAGACTGAGTAGTAGCAAAAGTCTAAAAGCCCTTGACCCTGTGTCCCTAGGCATTACCTCCTCTGTGGGCCTGGGACCTTTCTCCGTCTGTGCTTTCAGGATTGTTCAGCCACTACCGCCCTCATTATGGGCCTTAGATCAGCACGTGCTTGGTAAATGCTTGTTCAGAACCCACTTATCCCAGTCTCTGGCCCAGCCTCTGCCCCAGAAGGCTGAGGCCTGAGATCCAACTGTCAGCTGTCTTCGTTTCCTGTGCTGCTTTGCCCACTTGAGCCAGAGGCATAAGCTGCCTTAGGAGTGGGTAAGGGAATAGAAGAGGGTCTTCTCTCTGCTCACTTGGCTTAATTAAGTGTCCTCTTGCTCCAGGGAGGCTGTGTTGGATGCTTTTCTGGATGATGGCTTTCTCATCCCCACATTTGAGCAGTTGGCAGCTTTGCAGATAGACTATGAAGGTATGGTCCTGGGGGTTCACTTCAGTCTTAAAGTACTGTGCTTCCTGGGCAAGAACACCAGGGGTTGGCTGGGTGGCCCAGGACGGGGAGGCAAGGGCGGTTTCCTGCCATTCCATAGCCTCTGGAAGCCTGTTTCAGCTGAGCAGAGCAGGTAGCCTCACTGTTACTCAGTTGTTGGGCTGTTCTTAGGTGGCCTGGAATTGGGTGGGCTGGGGTGGGATGGGATGGGCTGGGGTGTGGGGGAGTCTTAATGTCATTATTTGCTATGTTAATTGTGATTTAGCCACTTACTAGAGAGCTAGAACAGCAGAACTGGAAGGGCCTTGTGAGGTCATCTAGTTCAACATCCTCATGTTACAGATGGGCAGACTGAGGTCCAGAGAGGGGAAGGTACTGACCCAAAGTTACACAGTGAGTTATTGACAAAGCTGAAGCTAGAACCAGAGCTTTTTTTTTTTTTTTAATACTTCGTTTTGAGTCATTTGGTTGTCAGATACTAACTCATATCTCTCCTTACTGTTCTGCTCTTCTCTTTCTGTTCTGTGGTGGCAACTCTGTTGTTGGTGGGCCCCCCCTCCTCTCTCTCTTGCGTCCCCTTCCTCCCCACCTTCTCTTCCCCTTTCCTTTTCTTCTTTCCTTCCTCTCTTTTCCCCTTTCCTCCCTCCTTGTCTTCCATGGGCCCCTGCCTCCCCTTTCCATCAACCTGTATCCCTTACAAACCAGAAAACATGGACCTGAGTGACATCCTGGTGCCAAAGCCATTCTCTCAATTCTGGCAGCCTCTGCTCAGGGGCCTGCACTCCCAGACCTTCACGCAGGCCCTGCTGGAGAGGATGTTCTCCGAGCTGCCAGCTTTGGGGGACAGCGGGATCCGGCCCACCTACATCCTCAGATGGACCATTGAACTGATTGTGGCTAACACCAAGACTGGTGAGGGAGACTAGCCCTGGCCTCCGGGCCTAACACAGCCCAGGCAGGAGCATCTGCCACTGTCCTCAGCTCTCAGCTGAGTAACTCCAGGCGGTCATGTCCCTTGTTAAAGGTTTAGGCTTGCCCAGGAGGGCCCCCACAGCAGCAGTGGACAAATCTTCCATCTTTTTTTTTTTTTTCCTCAGAGCCAAGTAAACTGGTGTGGGATAAAAGGGCCTAAATGCTTGAGCCATTGGGAGGCATAGAGTGGGGAGTCTGGAGGAGTGGGGAGGGACAGAGCCAAGCTTTTAAAGGTACAAGGTTTGGTGGGAGGCTTATTCTTTCCTTCTCCTCAGACCCTCTCTTCTCTGTCAGGACGGAATGCCCGCCGATTCTCTGCAAGCCAGTGGGAAGCGAGAAGGAGCTGGAGGCTATTCAACTGCTCTGCCTCCCTTGACTGGCCCCGGGTGGTTGAGTCCTGCTTGGGCTCACCTTGCTGGGCCAGCTCCCAACTCCTTCAGCTGTAAGTCTCTTGAATTCCATCTGGTAAGAGGGTGAGGCTCCACAGGCCTCAGGGCCACAGGGTCCTAGAGTGGCAGAGTTGGGCCTTTGCAAGGACTCTGAGTCCCATTCCCCTCCTACTAACAGATGGGAGAACTGAGTCCCAGATGGTGTAGGGGTAGGGAATTCTTGCCTAAGATCGCACAGCTTAAGACCTGGCTCAACTGAGTCCAGTATGAGAATGATTGAGACAATTCCCTCCCACCCCCAGAGTGCTTAGCACAGTAGCCTGTACAAAGTAAGTGCACAATAAATGGTAGCTGCTGTTTATTATTAAACCCAGTCTTCTGACTCTGAGCCCAGTGCTGTCGCCTTTGTTATCCTCCCAAAGTGTACCTCTCCTAGGTGCTCACCAACCTTCAGTGACTTCCTGTTGCCATTCTGATGAAGTCTAGGCTTCTTGGCCTGACATTCAAAGATCTTTCTGATTCTGTCCCAGCCTATCATGGTAACCATACCTCCTGTGATTCCCCTTTACCCAGTCTACCCTGGGTGCTGTGGTCAAACTGAATATTGCACTGGTTCCTGTAAATACCTGCGGTTGTCTCCCTTTCCTTTTCTCTGTCATATTCGGACCCCGAGCCACTTCCCTCATACTCATGGAAGCCTTTAGCACGCAGTTCTCTTCCTGCTTTCTGGAGCAGTATCTGTTTCATTTGAGTGATCCATCTGACACTCTTCTCCTCCTCCACTCCAGTGACCTTCATTTTCCACTACACCCTGCAACCCATTTTCATCATTCAGAGCTGTTCCACCTCTGAAACCTGACATCCCAGGATCCCACTCAGTGACCATAACCTCTTGTCCTTCCATTTCTCACCCTTGCATCCCATGATGTTAGCTCTTTGCCTGCATCCAGACTTCCATCCCTCCATTTCCTGTCTCCCTCAACCTTGCTTCCTCTCCATCCTGTCTGTGGTTGATCACTTCAGCCACTCACCGTCAGGACTGTCAGCTCTGCCCATCCTTTGGTGTTTCTGACTTGCAAACCCCTGAGCTGGGATTGATCCTCCCGACTCTGCTTCCCCCACTCCTCAGCCCGGGGAGCTGAGCTCTGCTGGAGAAAACCACATAGCACTGCGGATTGCTGCCACTATGGAGGTATGATTTTTCATCTCAGGCCAGGCCTCAGTTCTGCTTGTCTGAACGTTTTACTTGTTTTCTGCCCATTGTCTCTTGTGTTTCCTGACTGTTCTAAGCCCTGACCACTCACCTCAAGCCCCTCCCCCTCTCCCATTTCACCCTAGCTTCCTCGAGCATCCAGCAGGGCCCCCTTGACCTGAGGTGCAGCCCTCGTGAACTGATCTGCAGCTACACTCAACCATCTCGCCAGTCTCAGGATGAGGTGGCCTTGCCCCGCTTCAAAGCCTGCTCCTCCACCTGTGCTCTGGAGCCACCTCTGCCAGCATCACTGGGGCCTCGACCCTGCCTCTCACTTGCTCTCCTGGCTCTTGCTCTTCAACTTATGAATGTGTCTCAGTTTTTTTCATCTTAAAATAACAGTAACATAAGCAAAATCTCCTTTGACCCTGCATCCCTATGGTGGGTAATCAGCAGCATATCAGTCCCCCCCTCCACCACCATCAGAACATCTCAAAAGAGTAGTCTACACTTAGCAGTCTTGATTTCCTCACTATCCTCTTAATTCCTCAACCTGCTGCAATTTGGCATTTACTACCAAAACTGCTTTGACCTCCTAATTAACCAAATCCAGTGAGCCCTTGTCCGTTGCTGTATCTGCTGCATTAATGGCTATTTACTACTCTCTCTTTGCAGTGCCTGGGCTTTTTTCCCCAGTTCTTATAAAGTGCCAAGGCCCAAATCTCTTTATCTATCCCAGGCTTCTCCCCCAAGATTCAGCCTCCTGTATTTGATTATATGTCAGACATCTCCCCACGGATGGCCCACAGTTACTTTACTGTGACTAGAAGAGAATTGGTCATCTTACTCTCAACCCCAATCCCAAAGTGATCTCCTCTTTTGCTCCCTGTCTCACTTGGTGGTATCACTATCTATGCTGTTACATTGACTCACAAGCACCTCCCAAATCTGAGATTTTGTGTTTCCATGTGTACTTCCCATAGTGTCTCCTTCCCTCTATCAGACTTAAGTTTTTCAAAGGTAAGAGCTCTGTATTAGCCATCTGTGCCCTAAACCACCACACAAATCCAGGCCCTAAACAGACCTCAGTAAACATCGTTGAACCAAAGTGTACTGTGCCGTCTCATTGCCAGCAGTGCTCTCTTTGGTGGGAGCTAAATTTGTGCTTGGGGACTGAATGAAGTGGGAGTCTAGATGCCAAGACCCTCTTAGTCCCCTGATCCCTCCATAGAGTCAGAAAGTCATTCTTGAACCCTAATGGCATTTAGGGCACGGTAGTAGTTTATAAGAGAAAAAAATATAGCTTTGTAGACAAAGTAAGCCAGGGCAAGACCTCCGGGACATGGAACTGAACCAAACAGCCAAATATCCAGATGTGTATGCTCTAGACTGGAAGTGATATGGATGGGTGGGAAACTGGGAGGAGAACCAAAAGACTTGGAGGGGTTAGGAAAGCATGACAGGTCATTTGAGCAATTCCAGGAGGAGAATAAACGAAGTTTCAAGGTCTAGAAAGACCATGGTGTGTGAATGTAATGGGGGGAGGGAGTGAAAAGAGTAGCATGGAGAGGTTTGGATAGGTGGCCTTCAAGGTACTTTCCAATCCTAAGTGCTTGCAGAGTGGAAGCTGCTGGTCTTGGAGAAGTCTGGACCACAGAGATCTCCCAATCCAAGCATACCAGAGGGATGCGACACATGCCAGCAGTAACAGCGGCTAACTTGGGTACGACTCCTTGTGCACAGATTCTGCTTTTCCCAGATACTCAGTGAATCTAGAGTCCTAATCACCCCATTACACAGATTGAGACACAGGATTATCCTAGGTATTTTGCCGTAAGTCAGTGGTATGTCTGCAAGTCAGAGCTGGAGCCAGAATCCAGATACCCTGTCCTTATTCCTGTGTTCTTTCTATAATGTTCCATTAGATTGCATGGTTGTGGAAAGCATGTGTTATTAGGCATATAGAGAACCTGACTTTGTTTTCTGCAGAAGAAAAAATAAAAGATACCACTGGCAGTTAACTGTCTCAGGCATGGTGCTGTGCTTTTTGTAGAAGTAATTTCATTTGACACAGTCTTTGGTGGTGGGAGTATTATATCCTTATTTGATAAGAAAGACATTGAGGTGCTAAGGAGTGAAGTGATTTATCCAAAAGTCACACAGTTTGTTGATGGTGGCACAGGGATTTGGGACCAGGTTTTGTGAGTCCAAAATCCACATTCTTTCCACAACCTGACCTGTGACCAGACAAACCCTAGGAGAGAGATGCATTTTAAGATTCATATCACCCCTACACCTCAGTGGTCACACTAGACAGCTTGAGGTAGCGAGTGGGTAATAATAAACAGTGGTGATACAGCATCTTGCCAATATCAAGTGCCTGGGAATATTTATTTTCAATCATACTAATGGCCCACAGTGAGAGGGAAGAGCTTCTCTCTGGCTTTTTCTCCAAGAAGGCTAGAAACTTTTCAAGAGCTTCCCCCCAGCCAGCCAATATTAATTCAGTTTGAGCCAGTGTCCTCTTGGAATATGAAATTAGCCCTGCAGAAGGGGTCTCCCAATAGAGTCACTAGCCCCCAGCCCTATCCCCCCCCCGCCGTGACCAAAGACCATATGTGGCCAGATAGCCTGCTGAGCATATGGCGACCTCCATGAACAACTCACAGTGCAGTTCACAACTCAGTACACCTAGAAGGGAGCTATTTGTCCACTCCCCCAGATGCCTGGTTTTATATGAGGCTCTGGAAGGGGTGTTCACCCTCTTCCTCCCTAGGAACTCTCCTCCCTATTGGCTCTATGTCTGTTGCTGGTTTTGCTGTTAGCACCATCCTTCATGTGCACACTGTTATCATCTTTAACTCTTCTCTGCCTGACCCCTACCATCCAGTCACCAAGCCCTGCTCTCTGTCTTTCACAGTTTCTCTCCCCCTCATCTCCACTGTCAGTGCCCTCTGTCAACCCTTACTGGCTTTCTGGTCTCCCTGCCTCCAGGCTGCCCCATCCACTCCATCCTCCATGTGGCCATCCTCCACATGTGCACCATGGTGATCTTCAGAAATGCAGCAATCACCTGTGCTTAGAGTTGTCAGGTGAACCCCTCTGCCCGACACACACACGTAACCTTTGCAGCCTTCTCTTCCTCCCACAGCTCCCCAGCACAGCCCTTCTCCTGGAGCCAGGCTACTCCCACTACATGTACACGGTATAGTGTGCTCACTCTTGTCTCTGCACAAAGCCCTCCCTTGATCTCTCCTGCCCTCCTTGTACTCTCTGCCTCTCCCCAGCTCCTGTAGTGCCCAAGGTCCGCAGTGTTCATCTGGCTTCCCTCCCACATCTTGCTTTGTCTTGTCAACTGCTGGTTTTTTTTTTCTTTTCTTCCATTTCAGACTGGGCTAGAGTTGCTCCTGGAAAGGGATCACATTTTGTGTTCCATGCAGAAGGAGCCCAACACACTTCCAGGCACATCTTTGGAGCTCAGGACAAATAGCTCAGCTAGGCCCGGGGAAGAGAGGGATCTACCATTCTCATGTCCAGTCCTGTTGGCCTGTTGGCTAATTTGTGTATTTACATAGCATTTAGTACAGAAGAATAGCTATCATTTATTGCATGCCCACTCACTATGTGCCAGGCACTGTGCCAGGCATTCTATGTGACCTGTCTTCACTCTTCCCAACAACCCTATAAGTTAGGTGCCGTTATTACCCTTATTTTACTGAGAATAGAAGTGAGTCACAGAGATGAATCACAGAGCTTGTTCAGGGGCCCTGGTCCCATTTCTGTTTGCTCTTCTGCACTGCTTTTCAGAGGCATTCTGGAAACTCAGGAGACCAAGTTCAAACCATGGAATATTGGGGTATGAAGTGAGTTGAGATTTTGAATCTTTCTTACCCCATCCTTTCCTTTGCTCAGTGTCTTCAAAGCCATGGGACAGGTCCTGCCAGATGAGGAGCAGGAGAGGCTGCTACGCATCTGTTCCATTTATACCCAGACTGGAGAGAACAGCCTAGTACAGGAGGGCTCAGAGGCCTCCCCCATTGGGAAGTCTCCTTACACACTGGACAGCCTGTATTGGAGCCTCAAACCAGCTGTTTCCTTTGGAATTGAAGGAGAACCTCAGCCGCAGGAGGAGCAGGGCAGTCTTAATGATCTCAAGAAAGATGAAAAGGAGGAGAAAGATCTGGAAGATAGGGTGGAGGAGGAAGAAGAGGAAAATGATGACCAAAAGTGGGAGGAGGAAGATGAAGATGATGACGAGGAGGAGGAGGAGGAGGAAGAAGAGGAAGAAGAGGAAGATAGAATGGAGGTGGGGCCTTTCTCTACTGGGGAGGAGTCTCCCACGGCTGAGAATGCCAGGCTGCTGGCCCAGAAAAGAGGAGCTTTGCAGGGCTCTCCATGGCAAGTTAGCTCTGGTAAGAAGCCTGATACCCACTTTCCATCACACCAGCCTTCCCTCTCCAGCTGGTTCTAGAGGCTTCCCTCCACACTAGAGAAGAGATGGAAAGTAGCAGAAGGTGGCCAGTGTGAGGCAACCTGACGTGTAGATGGCACCTGGCTTTCCTCCCCTTTAAGACAGAGTCTGTAAGCTTCCGGGCACTAACAGTTGTCACGCTACTGGTTGCTTCATGCAGAGTGCCCCATGGGGGATGGTGTGGGTGTGGGCACTGAGTAGCAAAATACAGAGAGAAAGCAAGAGGTGTGTGGATATATGTGATTCTGCATGTGTTTTTTGCATGCAGTGATCCAGGAGCAGGGAGACAAATAATAATGCTTTCTATGTATTATGTGTATGTGTGTGTATAAATGGAGGCTGGGTGGTGATGAGACTTCTCTTTTCTGTTTGTATGAGAAAGAGGGAAACCAGGGATATTAAGTTAGAGGAAGTGGAAGGGAGATCAGCAAAGTGAAAATAAAGGAGTGGTGTGATCTTAGGTGAGTATACAAGTTAGTGAGACAAAGCCTGAAGGGGGAAGAGAAGATTAGATGATAGGAAAGTGGGGGTACACAAGTCTTCTTCTCCTGAGGGATGTGTTTTGAGTGCCTTTGTTTAAGTTAGGGAACAGGAACTTTAAGGCAGGGAGATCCTGAAGGAACCAATAGTTTGGTGTATGTGTCGGGGGTGGGGGCATGTGTGTATGTGTACACACCGGAGGCAGGGGTAGATGTAGGGCACAGCCAGTATGATGAAACCTGAAAGAGGGAAGGAAAACAGCTGGGATTGGGTATGGTGTAGGGTGGGCATGGTTGGGAACAATAGGGAGAGAGAGGGAAGGTAGCAAAGGAACTTAGGGGTAAAGGTAGAGCCTTTGCCCTTGTGTGGACTTGTGTGTGGAAGGGATGGTGCATAAAGGTGCTAGGTGTGAGGGAGCACCTTTATGTCTGTGTGTGGTCCTGTACGTGCTGGACATAACCAAAGCCTGGTGGCAGAGAAGTCTCTTAGGGCAGGGAGGGCTGTGTTTGGGGTCTTTGTAAATATTGACTGGGAGGGGCATTGATACAGGCAGAATTGTACGTGTGAGAGAGTAGGGGCTGTGAAAGAAGTCATTGTGAAGTGGATACTATGCATCTGTGCGTAGTTGCACACATGTTTTTGGAAGAAGAGGCAGGGTCACTGAGACCTTTGGGAGCCAGGAAGTATGTCTGAGGAGAAGTGGCAATGAGAGGTGGGGGTATATGGAAAAGTGTGAGAACAGTCAGTGAGACAGCCATCCAGAAGTAGCCCATGTGTGCTGTGTTGTCACTGAGGGACATGTACACAGATGTCAGGCTGGAGAGGGAGGGGCTGTGATACAGACAAAGGTTGGGGATGGTGGTGATGGAGAGGGAGGATGGTCAGGTCAGTGACAGACATGGGGGAAGTGGCCCCTGTGTATGAAGGTATCGTATTTATAGGGCAACACAGGGCATTAAGACAGACACAACTTCTTCCTGTAAAAGAATCGGGGTGGGTGGTTCTATGGGTAACATGAAAAGCTAGTCCAGGCGTGATACTTACCAGAATGCCAGGGGCATTGTGACAAGGAGAATTTTTTGGGTAAGGTACCAGGGAGATGGAGAAGGCCAGAAACTGGATCTACTTGGAGAAAGAAGCTCATGAAAGCTTCACTTGAACCAACATTGGCTGCACTGGTATAAGGATGGGAACGTTCCTCTCTCTAATACTACGTCGAGGGTGTTTAAGTGATTGGACAGAGGTGGTGGAGCATGCTTCATATGGTTCATTCTAAAGTGGAATATCTGTTGGGGGGCTGGGAGAGTAGTTTATGAAAGTGGAAAGGGCAGGATATTAAAGCCTTTTCTTCTCCCTCTTTCCATTGCTGCTGCTTTGTGGGCATACACATACACAGGGACATGAAGATTTCTCATACATTCTTGTATGCCTGTGAATGAGAGGTGTAGGAGGCAGGGAGTGAAACTGGGAGCATTCATTGAATGGTGGGTTCAGTCTGTGTGTTTATATACTTAGATGGCAGTGGGCAGTGGGTATGCAGTAAGATGGTCCTTCCCTAGATAAGGGATGTTCTTTGTGTTTACATCTGAGGGCAATAAGACCTTGCGGGGGCGGGGGGAGGGTACAATACCTCTGAGAGTCCACCCTGAGGTGGTACGTGGGGGTGTGTGTATATCTCTCAAGGCAAGACCACTAAGAAATGGGGCATTCAGACACGTTGGGGTGGGGGTTGTGTGTAGACGTGCAGGAAATCTAGGCCATTCAGATACTCTCAGGTATCTGGGTTTGGAGATGCAGTATGGGAATTCTGGGGCATCCAGACTCTCCAGGATATATGTGTGTGCAGAAATAGCAGAGCAGGTGAAAGGCTGAGGCAGTGATAAGGCCAGGTCTGAAGAAGATATCCTTGTCTGTGTTCATGTTGAGGACATGTCTGGCAAGCGGGAGAAGAGCCGAGAGGAACAGATATGTTTGTAGTTGTGTACATGGCATGTGTGGACTTGGGGATGGGTTGTGTTGGCAAGTGTGGGTGTGTGTGAACACAGGGAAGGGAAGAAGGGCAATAAAGAGTGAATAAGGGAGTGTGGAAGGGGTAGGGAGTGTGAAGAAAGGAGCTCATAAGAAATGATGCAGACAGGAATGAGGCTGGACTTGCACAGAAATCCCATGCTGAGCGGGCTAATTGAGGTGGGCAGGTAGACCTTGTAGGTAGGCCTGTATACCAGTTTGAGAACTAGCTAATCAGCCCACTCTTGTCTCCTCCCTTTGCTCCACAGAAGATGTACGATGGGATACCTTCCCCTTGGGCCTAATGCCAGGTCAGACTGAGGACCCAGCAGAGCTTATGCTGGAGAATTATGACACCATGTATCTTTTGGACCAGCCTGTGTTAGAGCAGCGGCTGGAACCCCCAACAGGCAAGACTGGGTGAGTGCCAATGGCAGCAGGGTTTCTTACCCCTTTCTTGCCTCCCGCAGGAGGGAGGGAGGGAGGAAGGGAGGGATACAAAGTAGGATGGGTGGGGGAGGTAGCTTCCCCCAGTCAGGGCCTAAATGAGGGATGTATAAACTCCAGTCCCTGGCTGTGCCCTTGCCAGGACTCCCAGTCCCTAGTTGGGGGGGGGGCATTGAGGTAGCCACACAGAGCTGGCTTGGCACCCCTTTCAGATTGCATCCAGTTTGTGTATGTGTGTGAGACAGAGAGAGTGTATGTATGTGTGCACACACATTTTGGGAGGAAAGAGTTTTGTAGCTTTCCTTGGATTCTCTAAAGGGTCCACCACTCCCAAAAGGTCAAGAACGGGTGCTGTAATTCAACTTCCTCATGCTTCTGAGGAGAAAACTGAGGCCCAGAAAGGGGATGGGATTTGTCCAAAGGTGCACAGAGTAATCAGTAGGCCTCCCCACACTGTGCAGGCATCTTGGTAGCAAGGCCTGCGCAGGGCTCCATGCTCTCCCTCGAAACTCGCCTCTGGATCACAGGCGTGGGAGCCCTTGGGTCATCAGGGAGCCAGGAACCAAGCAGCCCTTGCTGAGGGGCTCTGCTGGTAACACAAAGGAGCCCATCCAGAGGGCCTGTACATTCCGGAATGCGGGGCCATTGTGACCGGGAGAATCCTGTGAGTACCAGAGAGAGACCTCTGTGGGCCCTTGAAACTGAGTCTGTCCCTGTGCTGCCTGCCCACTCCCTGGGAGATGAGCCCCTCTTCCTCTGGACTTTCAGGCAGAGAGCTATAGAACCCAGGGGCCCCGGCAGCTGGCCAGGCCCAAGGCAGTGCTGTGGACTCTGTTCTAGGCCAGGGGGCAGCAGACCTCTTGGAGAGGAGACGAGGCAGCTGGGGAAACTAGGTGGTCTGTAGTTGGGAGTGGGGCCCACATGTCTGAAAGATCTCCTCTCCCCTTGGGTAGGGCTGGCTTGATGAGCATCAAGGTATCAAGTGTGGGCAGGTGGAGCTGTTAATTCCAGAAGGAAGCTGATCGGTCCAGTTCCCACACCCCCCGTAGTAGGGAGGCTTCCTCTGCTGGAACAGGCATGCCCATCCCTGCTCCTGGTCTCAGCTCCACCCCTGACTTGGCTATGTGTCCGGGAGCAAGTCCCTTTTCATCTCTGGGCCTCAGTTCCCTTGTTTGTAAGATGGTGGGTGATGGGAGGGAATGGGACTAGATCATCTCTGAGGGTTTTTTCAGCTGCAGTAGTGTAACCATGGATCTGCCTGAGGGGAAGGATGATGGCTTTGCTCTCAGCTGTCACCCTCATCTACCTGGAAGGACGTGCAGGAAGCAGGGGAAGCAAGAATGTTCTGAGCAGCGCCAGGGAGGGGAAGGGCAGTCCTCTCCCTAGAGCAACCTTGCAGTCCTGGGATGGGATCTGGGCCTAGCCCTGTAGCCCAGTCCTGGCCTTGAACCCCTTAACCAGCTGTTGGGGGTGGGAGGGATCCAGCCAGGGTCCTCTGGGACCCCAACATCTAGGGCCTTACAGAAAGACCTGTTAAGGTGGCCACTTTCAATATCTTACTGGGATGGGGTGGTACGGGCCCTCCCTCCTGCCTCGACCCAAATAATTCTGCTTTAATCTGGTTTATATACTAGGGCTCTGAATAAAGTTTCATTTGAAAAGTTGTGCTCCTTCCCTCCTTCTCTCAATTGGGGGGAAGGCAGAACTACCCCTGGGGCCCATCTGAAGTAGTTTCTGATTTGCTCCATAGTCTTCGTAAAACCAGGCAGGAAGGTGGGCCCTTTCCATAGACACACATCAATCAAGCGCCCTTAACCCTTCTAGAGCCTAAAGCTGGCTCTTTCCATGACTGACTCCTTTCCCCTCTCTCCACAGCACTCTCGGCTTGAGCTGTGGCGCGGGCAGTGACAACTGCAGCAACAGTAGCAATGGCAGCAGCAACTTGGAGGGCCTTCTCTGGAGCCAGGGCCAGCTGCATGGACTCAAAACTGGCCTGCAGCTCTTCTGACGCTCACTCTGGTTCAAGGTGTTAATCCACCCCTGTCGGGGCAACAGCCCATTCCCTGCCCCTGTTGTCCCCCTGCTCCCGGCCCCCACCAGTGCACCTGATGCTCCATGAAACAACCTGGGAGACAGCCCACATCAGCCCTATCAGCTCAGCTTTCTGCCACAGTGGAATTTGGAATATGTTTTTTTTTTATTTTGTTTTGAAAAACAATAAACAGGCAACTGTCAGTTTTGGTGTTTGTAAGGTAAGGGAGTGTGTGCTGGGGCAGACCAGTGTAGTTGCTTTTTTCTGGGGGACCCAGAGAAGGTGTGATCATAACAGGGCTTTAAGCAGAAGCTTGGGCCCACTGCCCCTAATTGTTTTCACCATCAGGCCCCACTCATACTTTCTTCCTGATTTGAACCATCTTAACTCCTCTCAGCTGTGGAATGGGGCTAGCTCACTTGGAAACATCAGGCTCCAGAAGAGAGATACTGCTGTAGAACCCAGCCAGCATCAGGGGAATCTGCTTGGAACCTCCCTGACAGTGGGAGGACCTAGGTCTTCCTGATGTTACCTAGCAGGCTTTTGGCTCATTTCCTTGCTTACCCTCACTGGGCACTAAACAGCAATTGAAAACCAAAAAGAAACCTTTGTTCTTTTTCCACTCCTTTGGCCTAGGAAAGATAGAGTGGACTTTTCTGTGGTAGGCACTGAAGCTAGAGAAATCTTACAGGCTGACCTAGAGCTCCTTCTCTATGGTCACCCAATTCTGTCAGACATTCAAGAGTGCCTAGTCTGCCAGCTCTGAGTTGCCAAGAGACCAGGATGAATAGATTATGTTCCCAACCCACCCTCTGCCGGGTGAGAAAAGACAAAGTCACCAGTCATAACCTGAAGCTCTGCAGAGGGAGCTCTAAGGGAGCTCTGCTGTGCCACAGGTTCTTTGTTTTTCTCAGGGTTATAATTTCAGGGTGGAGGTTGATTGAGGTTAAGTCTGGCTACAGTATTACCCATCCTCTGGGGAGAGTGATAGCTGAGCAAGAGAGTGGGCATCTGTATAGGGCCAAGTTGGCCCCAGACAAGGGGAAGCAAGGGACAGAACTAGGCAGCATTCCAGACAAGAGGTTGGCCCAAGGAGTGGGTGAGCTAAAGAATGAAGAAAGGAAGGGGAGGGTTTATGCTATGAAAGTGCCAAGAAGAAATTTAGCGGAAACGTCATGTCTGACCCCATCAAAGCTTAACTTGAAGTAGGAACCCTGCGAAGTCCCCAACATTTCTTAAAGGATATCCTGAATATCTTTGTGGGTATGTGTGTATAATTTTTCTAGAGCTGGCCCACAGACCTAAACAGATTATCAGAGGGATCCATCAGTCCAGCAGGGCTAAGATTTTCCTACCTTGTGTGGACCCAAACATTAGGCATGGGCAGAACAGTCTCTTGCACTGGTTAATGCAGTCAGTTTCCCTCCAAATCTTCCCACTCCTGCCATAATGGCGAATGCTATCTTCCAGCATCCTGGAATGTCAGAGCTGAAGGAGCCCTCAAAGAGCATATAGGCCACACATAGTCAAGAGATTTGCAAATGTATTCTGGGAGGTAGCTCAGCACCGGCTCCGTGTGGAGATGGGTGCTGGAAATTCTTGATTTCCCTCCACCACTTACCTGGAGCAGCCTGGATTTTATATATTGTGTATGTATTGGTATCCTATGTAAGTTTTTTTTGTTTTGGTTTGGTTTGGTTTTGTTTTGTTTTGTTTTTTTACCAAATGGGTTTTGCTGCTAAAAAATTTGGAAATCTTGGTTCTAATCTAGCCCCCTAATTTTATGCATTGAGATGCTGAGGCAAACAAAAAGGGAAGGGATTTGTCCAAGGGCACAAAACAAATTAATAGCATATAGATCCAAGTTTCTTGCAAGATCAGCATCATTTGGTTACTTGTTAGAAATGCATTACATCAAGGACTAAGGATCTACTGTACGGTGACTAACATAACAAAATAAAAATTATAAGAATAAAAAAGGCAAATTATTGAACCGCACTACTGACCTGAATCAGAAAGATTAAGGGTGAGCAGCAATCTGGTTTAACAGTCACCAGTTGATTCTGATGCATGCTGAAGTTTGAGCTGTACCAGAATACAGAGGGAAAATCTGCCCAAAGACCCAGGTTCCAGGGAACTCCATCACTTAATGGGAGCAACCTTGGGTAAATTATGCCAGTTTCTTCATCTGTAAGAGAGTAGTATTTGCCTCACGGGCTTGTTGTAAGGCTCAAAAAAGGTAATAGATGTGAAAGTGCTCTTTAAAGTGTACCATGCTTTGTATGTGTGAGCGGTGTGGATTCATACCAGGATTAGTAGGCCTTGAACTCATGACTCAGGTCTGTATAACCTAGGACAAAGTGCTTTCCCCTGGCCTTCAAAGATGGACCTAAAGATGGAAAGCAGACTATATGAGCTTATTTCTAGACCAGATCCAGGGAGGGTAAGAGTCAAGGGTCATTGTTTGCTGGAGTTCTGAAACCTGGGATCTGTGAAGCAGGTCCCTGGGAAGGGCTGCTTTAGACAGTGGGGTCAAGGGTAGGGTCAGGTGTGGGAGAGCGGTAGGGGAGGACTGGACAGGAAGCAACAATAGCCCAGTGCCCTTGGACATTTTCCTTCTGACTAGAGATCAGAGACTGATTAGAAAGTCTTCAAACTGTACGCATTTAACTGGGGCACAGAGTTGGGAGTCAAGGGAAGGGAGCATAGATTATATTGTTATTCAATGACAATAATTGAGAGTCACCCCTTCTGATAATTCATCAGTGATGAAGAACATGGCTTCTGCTTCTAAGGAACTCCCTTATTTGTAGAGGAGTCTGCATGCCAACATAATTGTAACAGAGTGACAAACGCTAAGATAGAAGGATTGTTCAAGATGCCTGCAAGGCCCACCATAGCTAAGGACCAACAGTGCTTCATCAAGGAGGTGGCACAGCTTAATAAAGGAGGTAATATTAGCAGTGAGTCTTGAAAAGCAAGTTACTCTAGTCAGAACAAAGAGTAGAAGTAAGTAAAAGTCTGAAGGGGATAAAGGAAGAGCATGGCATGTTGGGACACCAGTGAAGGGTCCAGGATAATTGGAACATAGTAGGTCCTGAGGCCAGAGAGTTAAGCTAGAGAGAGAAGTGGTCAAACTAGTTGATTTCCCACCTATGATTAGGAAGAGGCATTAAATATTGAATTGTCCCCTCTTGGAATTCTAACTATTGTTACCACTCCCCCCAACACTCGGGCTGCCACACCCTCCAAGAAAGTCTTAATTTATTAACTTATTCTGTAAGCATGCCTTATTTCCTCATGAGAGTGTAAGTTCCAGAAGCTAGGAACTGTTTATTCCTCTCCTGTCTTTCCCTAGTCTGGTATGGACCAGGTCCCTATTTGGTACTCAGTAAGAACTTAATTACATTTATGCCTGAGTAATGTGAGAAAAAGCAGGAAAAGGATAGGGAGAGATAAGCACTCTCAGTCCCAAAAGGATGATAAAAGAAATATTCTCAGAATATTTCAGAATATGAATATTCTCAGAATATGAATAGTCCCTTCCAAAGGCTCAGGCTGGGCTCCCCTGTAGCAACTGTGGTCCTCTCTACCCTTAGAATGGGACTGGCCTGGATTTTTTGGGGGGTGGGGATGGGGAGGTTGGGGTGGGAGTAGGAAGCTCCCTAAAATCATGAGGGAAGAGCACACACCACTGTAATAAAGAGCTCACTGGCCTGGGAGCAATGAGGCCTGAGGTTCCAGTCATGGCTTTGCCATTACCTCCCTGTTCAGCCTTAGTCAAATCTCTTTAGTTCTTGGATCCTCAGTTCCCACACCTATAACCTGATGGAGTTGATGCAGCTGAGCATTCCACCAGCGACTTCTCTGTAAAATATAGGGTGCCAGGCTGCTTCTAGCTCTGATATTTTGGCTAATGCCCAGCAGATGATATTTCTGTGGCCCTAAGGCTATTCAGGGAAGAAACTAAGCTGGGCCCTGAGCCCTCCATCTAGTTCTGACCCATGAGTGGAGGCTTGGCCCAGTCCAGCCCTGTGGGAAACACCAGATGAGTAGCACTTGGAGCTATGTTAGTCTATAAAGATAGAAGAAGGAATATATGCTTACTGTGATAAAATTCAGATGAACTCATCTGGGGAGAACCCTCTCCTTACAGCTTATCTCAAGATGCAAGTCCCAAGGACAGAATTTTTTTTTTGTGGTTTCAAGTTTTTATTGAAATTCTCCAAGGACAGAAAATTAAGTTTTTAGAAGTGAACTAGAGTATGTGTGTAGGTCGGTGTGGTATGGCTTTTGTTGTTGATGTTCTTAAAGAAACACAGCCATTAGTAGTTAGTAGACAAATAGTTTATGCAGAAAATAAGTGTGTTGCAGTTCATTAGTGTCAATGATACAGCATTTTCAATCATGATTATAGGCGAAACCAATTAAAACCTCATTAGGTAGTCATAACACATTCATGCTAGTGAGAACATTGCAAAGCACTGCACCTGCATTATAGGGGTAGACAAAACTGGGATATATTTTCACTCACCTCTGGTTGGCTTTGTGTATTTTGTCATTGAGACTTACATTATGTTTGGGTCAAACAAAAAACCCAAAGAGGTTTTATAAAAGTTTACAACAGTATTTGTTTAATCCCACAAATGGATAAAGCAAACTACTATAGCTCAGTAATATACAAATCAGGACTAGAAATAGTCAGTCTGCCTATGTATATAGCTAGCTACAATATGATAGACATTGAATATGCTGAGTCTTTTCAAAGGCATCGACTACTTTAGACAAGCAGGTTCCCAAAATACACTGGTTTGGTTTCCAGTGAGAACTAACTATAGTGCCACTTCAGTTTAAGACTATGCCCTCCTCAGTGTCAGACGTGAGGAGAAGAAAACTAGGGGAAGGCAGAGAAGGATTAGGAGGACACCTGAGCAGGGCTCTTTGGATAGCTTAACATTATTTTCCCTGTGCAGTTTCAGACCTGGTTCACAGAGTAAAAGTGTATTGAAATTGTCGGCCCTCAAAAAGGGCAGTTGTACAAAGTCCCATACTAACAGCATAGATAGAACAGTAACTGAGCGCCTCTCTAAAAGTGAACTCTTCTGTGTTAGAAGAAAGCTCAGTGCCAATGGTTCATGATTATCAATGTTTGAATTACTTTATAAAGATACTTTATTCTCAAATAGAAAAAAATGGGTTTTCAAAGTTCTGGAAACTAGCAGAGAGAGAGAAAAAAAAACTTATATTATTACTTAGAAGAAAAAAAGTTTTACAGACCCTTTCCATAGGACATCTGTCATTCTCCCTTCCATACTTTGCACTTTAAGAGACAGTGCAATGGCTATATGCCACCTTTGAAAAGGCTCTGGTAACTGGATTGACCATGCCACTCCAGAATCACACTTCTTCAGGTTGAAATAAAAATAGCAAAAACAAAATCACAAAAAGAAAAAAAATCACAAAATCTAAGGCCTGAACAGGAACAGATTTGCTATGAGTTCAGAAATTCAGTGAAAAAAGTACAAAGCACCTCTTGCAAAATATACTGGTCCTTGTAACCACACAAAACACTCTGCAATAACCCCTGCTGAATGTTTGGAGGTAAGTATTCTGAAGGACATATGCTTAACCCTAGAAAGGAAGCCTGATTTTATTATCAGGAGAGCTGAGAAGGTCACAATGCTTCTTTGTATTTGTTGTTTTATAATTACAGACAAAATGGAAAAGTCAAGAGGTGTGTAGACCTCAGTATAAACAAAATGTTTCTCTAATAACTTCACTAAAAACCATGCTAGATTTATGCATTCATAATTGTAGCTTCTTGCAGATGATTCACTAACACACTTTTGACACAAAATTCTTTTTGCAGGGACATATTAAATTTAATAGGCTAAAGAGAACTTACACAATATAATGCTTGAAACTATACACACAATAGTTGTGTGCATTGTAATAAAGAAGTCTTGAAAAATTGTCTTTGTCTATAAACCGCTACTGCTCTTTGGAAATAGCTCCCTCATGACCCCCAGGCTGCTGTCCTGTGACATACAATGCCAGAAACATCATGGTGAAAAGTCAGTACCTAACTTAGTTCATTATGGGTTTTGTACATTTGTTTTTTATACAATCAGGAAAAAAAACGATATAATTTGTATCAACAAAAGGTCATTTCTGGTTATTTAGACATTGCTTTTAGTTTGAACCACTTTGGTTCATTCACATTTTATGAGAAGAATGACAATTGTTTTTTGAAAATAAAAAATAACGTATGCTGCCTTAAGAATATTTCCTGTGTTGGGAGGAGCTTACAGTTTTTCTGAGTACTAAACATGAACATGTTTTCAAGATAAATTGCAACTGACAAGATAAATCTTGTGTTTCCCTGTAAACTGTGCAGCTAGTGGATACTGTGGTACCGTTGATGATTTTGGTAGGAAGATGAACAAACTGTCACAAAGGCAGTAGAGTCATCTAAGATTGTCAAATACACTGATTTAGACATGGGACAGATTCAGAAGGTCTAAGAAGTTGAAGATAGGAAATGGTATTTGTGTGAAATTTAGGTGAAACTGTGTGAATTGCAAGCATTTCAGTGGCAACTGTCACTTTCTATTTTATTCCTCGACAGAAGATACTTTTACACCTCAGTATGTTGGGAAATGGAAAGATCAGAGGGAAAGAGTTGAATATGAAGCTGTGGTTAACTGATAAATGCTGGTTGAGATGCAGTTTTAATCAACTAGGACAGAGACAAACCCAGAAAGCAGCGTGCAAGTCATTATCAAACCACCAAAAGCAACCCTGACTACAGCCTCACATGCGGAATGTTTCACAGTAAGAAACACCTATAGGCAGTGTCACACCTCACAGAGCAACAAGAGACCTAGACCAGGCCTTTTCAACTTTCATGACCAAAAACAAAACAAAACAAAACCCAACAATCATAGAAATTAGCAAGTTCCAGCTCAAGAAATAGTGAGCAGGTCAGGGTTCAAAATGTTTAATATACAATGGATTTAAAAAGGGGTTCATTTAGTACAGCTTAAAAAAAAAAACCAAAAACAATAAATGCCTAGAGGCATTTAGCTACAAAGTTTCCACCCTGAGCAAGATACTAGTTGCGCAAATGGTGCCAACCCCAAGTCCTGCTGCCTTTACTAATGCATTTAAGAATTATCTAAGGGTAAGTGCATTCTCTTTGCATGTATTTGAAGTGCATAACTGAGCCAGCTATTAGCAAAGATGTAGCATCCCCTTTTGTAAGCTGCCTTTTTCCACTTAGAAAATCCCCTGGTTTTGTTTCCTAAAGAAATTCTGTTCCATCAATGATCAACCTTATTGCCCAAAGGGTGGACAGCAGGAGAAAGTGGATTACATGTCTGTGCACTGTCCTCCATTACATTTTATCCTTTGATGTCGAATACTGCATAGGTCAGAAGTCTAAAGAGTATCCGTTAGACCCTCCTTGAGTGCAGCTCTTGTGTCCATCATTTAATGCTGCACAAGTTTGGCCATATCTCCTGGGAAAGAGGCAGTGGAGTCTGGTAGTAAATCCCTTGGTCCTGGTCAAACTCTTCTGTGTTGTCTAGCACACACCTGCTATGCTTGGAACTTGAGCTTGTCCGTCAGCTCCTCTGAAGAAGGCTGTAATCTGTTCCCTAATTTGCTAAGGTAAAGAGACGTAAAAGCTAAGAACTGTCAGTAAATGTTGACAAGTAAAAAGTGCAAAGGAAATAGAGCTAGTTTGCTCTGACATCTAAGAAAACAATATTCAAATATCGGCATGTAATTTCACTTTGAAAACTAGTTGTAACTATGAAATGTGACATAAAATCAAATTAGATTCATGATCTATACAACTGTAGACTAAGGACTGTGCAGAGCTTTTCTTCTCATCATCACTATATAAAAGGTTATATGGAGATACACAAACATCTCAAACTAAATACATAGTTATACATGCAATATAATTTCTAACAATAGATTTGAAATATACCTCTAGAAGCCTTGATGTGACCCTATAGCTTGGTTAGTAAAGATATCGAATGGTCAGATATTCATGCAATAATTTATGCATTTACTTTTAAATACCTTTAAATATCCTATTAATCCCAAAAGGTTAATTCAACATATGATTTGATCCTGATGCTCTTGCTCTCTAAATTAGATATATTATCAATACTTTGTAGTATAGAATGTGTGATTAAGAAAACATTGGTAATGGAATCCTTGGGAGTTTCTTGCATTTAGACCTCTCCCCCTGAGTTTTGTCCTCCATTGCATGGTGCCGTGCAAAAAAACATGAGACTTGGAGTCAGAGGACTTGAGTATGAGTCCTGGTTTGGTCACTTGCTAGCAGCGTGACCTTGGCAAATAACTTAATCTCAATGAGATTCAGTTTCTTTTTCTAGAAAATAAGACATTAATAAGATTTACCATACAGGGTTGTTTTGCGCTTCAAATAACATAAACACTATAACTTGAAAAGCGCAACACAAAATTATTTGTTACCATTATCATAGTATTAATGCATTATTAGTATTAATATTTATATTTGTATAAAGGAATAAGTTCTATGTCATGTCAACGAGCAGCCCTAAGCTTAGAAACAATCAAAGCTGCCAGTTGTTGGGCATCTGCTGTGTGGGGATTCTTCTCCATTACTGCAAGGACAATGTTTGAAGGGAAAATATTGCAGAGGTTCTTATAAGTCTGATACTGGTGCTCTGGGATCATATGCTCCCTGTTATCATTGCACATTCCAACCCAAGGATTCCTCCAAAGCTGTTCCATCTTTTCAGGCACGCTCCGTACCATGACTGGCTCATAGCATGGTTGCATGAGGCTGTTATTCAAGGGATAGGAGTGGTAGCCATAGGAATCAGTTGCACAGGGCAATGGGTCCCAGCTGGCATGTTGTTCCCGGCACAGAGGAGGTCGTCTTTGCCTCATGGGGTTGCTCTCATAGAGGCGGGAGTCAGAAATGCTGTCCATCCGAGTCATTACAAGGGCACGTCCTGGCTGAGGGGCTGCCCCAGGATGGATATTGGGAGGCATAGGGTAGTCTCCAGGACAGTTGGAGCATGCTCCAGTTGCTGGGTGCTGGGTTTGCAGAACTAAGTGGGGAACTGACTGCTTGTGGGGCGCTTGCTTAGAATCCTCTGGGCCATAGCTCTGCACTCGCGTTAAGGCGTCATGGTAACCATGAGGAAAAGGCTGAAGACGGTTCTGAGATGCCGAGCGATGCAGCTTCAAACTGCCTTCAGGATGGCTATCAGCTACAGCCAAGTACAGGTTGTTGTAAGAGGAATAGTTGTCGTTCCTGGTATGGCTCATACGGTTGTCAGGACAGAGGTTGGGATTCCGGGGATATACCCCTCGGTCTGCTTCAGCCACATAGTACTCTCGATTATGCATGCTGTTGATGTTCAGTTTGGAGAAGTCGCCCAGCATTGAATAGTAGCTGTGGTCCCCCAAGGACTCAAACTTTGGGTATTGGTCAGCATAGCTAATAGGGTTTCCATGGCTGTTGGTAACCAGAATTGGGGGGTACTGCATGCTGGCCATGTGCTCCAGTGAAGCCTTCTGGTGGGAGAAATGAGAGGATCCTGGCACTGGGCTGCTGGCTGAACGGGTGTTGAGTGCACTCACGGCATGGCTTTTGGGGGGTGGGATTGTGGGGACACTTAGGGCAGTCACAAGTGAGGGGACAGAGCTGGCCTCAGGCTTACGGGCAATGGGCAGCCATTCCTCAGGCTCCACAGCCATGGACCGGATGCTGGGATCCGATTGGCGCTTGGGGGCCACACGTTTGACTTCTGAGGTTGTCTCACCTTTGGCACTAGACAGCCCTGTGCCACACTTGGCCAGGGTGCCTTCATTCACGGTTTTCACTGTGGACAGTTTGGCACTGATGCGGAGCTCATCAGCCACTGAACGCTGTGGTTGGTTGGCCCGCTCCGGATGGTAGTATTTGCACTTGTGGCCATAGGTGCATTTTTTGCCTGAAAAATAATGCCTTGTGGTAAGACTCTCTCTCATACTGGTGCAAATCTGTCAGAAACTGTTGTAACAATCTGGTTACTCAGGTTAGAGTTTTACTGTTTGGGCTTAAGGAAGAAAATTAACTCTCCATGAAAATGAGAGAGGCAGGACAACATCAAGGGGGGGGGAGAGGGAAGAAGTGGAAAGCTGGGGAGGAAACTGCAGTGTAAAAGCTAAGAACTGAAATTCACAACTTCGCCTAGGCATAACCTGCATGCTGAGGTGGTGTAGGGTAGTAGCAGCCCACATAGTACAATGCAAAAAGCATAGGCTTGGAAGCCAGTCAGACCTGAGTTTCAATTCCAGCTATGTCACTTACTAGCCATGTAACGTTGGTAAGTGACGTTACCTTCTGAGCCTCAATTTCCTCTTCTGTAAAAAAAGTTCATGATTATGCCTATATTATACAGTCATTGTGAAGACTAAATGAAGATAATGAACATGAAAATACTCTTTAATTTAAATAAACATTAATTGAGAAAAAGAAAAAAACCCAAGATGTCCCATAAATAAATGATTATCCGAAAGAGTGAACATGCAAGGTAGCCTCAGACCAGGCAGCCAATGTTGCACTGTTAGGCTCACAAACTTTGTATTGAGGGACCTGCGTAAGGTCACGAAAGCACTCCGGAAAACTATATTTTAAAAAAAGCAAACGAAAATGAAGTTTGGAAGCAAACTGGAAAATACAGAACTGAAGAAAAGAGTATTATTAGTTGACAGAGAGTGTAGTCACCTGCTTGAAAGACACGTCCTTCTTGGGGCCAAATCCAATTTGGCATTGCCCTTTCTGCTTCCATAGGCCATCTGGGTTTCTGCACTTCCCTACCTCCAGCAACACTGCTCAGGATGGAGGCAGCTAGAACACGTGCATTATTTAAACAAGTGACAACCAATCTTTCCTTCAATTCTAGTTACCTTTTCCTCATGCAGTTTCTAGAATGTTTTTTTAAATGCCTAACTGGGAATACATAAAGGCACAGACTTTAATTAACTCCCAGGAAGTGGACAAGTTAGGATTTTCCATTTGAAAGGGAAACCTTTCAGAAATAAGCATTCCTATAGTCCTTATGTTTCCCTTAGTATAGAACTCAGTTCTGCACATAGGTACTCACCATAAGGGCATGGTTGCTTCTTATGCTCCGGAACAACAGGTCTCTTTCTCAAGAAATTTTCAAGATTTGGGCCATGGCGTCCTAAAGGATCATCTGGAGGCATAAATCTGAAAGCAAACAAGCAAGAGGTAAACATCTTCCTTTCTATCCCCACTCCCCCTTCGGGAGTTCAGACCTTCATTACCCCTTGCCTATGCTATTGTCATAGCCTTCTAATTGTCCTTTCCACTTCAAGCTAAGCCAGCAGTTCTTCCCTCCATTCTCACTTGACCACACACACACACACACACACACACACACACACACACACACACACACACAAAAGATGATTTTTCCAGTGTATCATTCTTCTGTGGACTATATGTTTCAACCATACTGATATGCCTGCTGGCTTCCCAACAGGAAACCCACTTTTACATCTTCATAGCTTTATTCATGATGTTCTCTTTACCTGCAATGCCCAGTAGTCCCCTTTCTTCTGTCTGTAAACTTCATCTCAAATGTCATCTCCTGTTTGAGGCTTTTTCCTATCATTTCATATAGACAAGGCAATTTTAAGAATTCTAACCATACTGCTTATCACAACACATTGTGGTTCTCTTTCTCTCTCTTCTCCACTACACTTTGAGCCTCTTTTAAGGGTGAGTCCTGTTTCTTATTCAACCTCTTATCCTATGGCAATCAGCATAATGCACAGTGTACAGTAAGTGTTCAGTAAATGTTTATTGAAATGAAATAATCTATTCCTAGTGAAACTTGGATTTAGGCTATTCAGAGCCTACTGAAAGCAACGTACTTGTCATTCACAAAAGAATACATCAGCAACCGCTCCTCTATAAACTTCTTCCATTCTGGCTTTTCAACTTGAAGGTCTCGGTAGTTATCATTAGATACAATGATGCCGTCGGAATCGAAAGCCAATTTGACTATGAACCGGTCATCATAACAGACAACTCTCCTGCCCTGGACCCTTCGGGATGGTGTGAAGACAAGAATCTTTTCTTTCTCCAGTTTACGTAGGATATCTTGATCTGTCAAAATATAGATTATATGCCACACAGTAGAAACCATCTTTGGAAATTACCAGCATTATCCTCATATTACAAGTACAAAAGTTGGTACTGGATGAATATGTTATTTGCCCTTAGAGAGAAAGTGGCTTCTATTCCCTGGCCATGGCACCAGTTTGGATTGTGACCTTAAGCAAGTCATCTTCTCCTTCAGACTTCAGTTTTCCGTAAAGTGAAGGAACTGGATTCAATGACATCTAAGTTTCAAAAACTACCATGAAGAGTGAGAAATAACATTGATATCCTAGCATTCTTGATGACTGCTTTGCCCTTTGGAGGAAGTAGCAGATTTTGGCTGCTGAAGAAAACAGAGCAGTATGCTGAGGATATGTCTGTCAGGAGGAGGGTAAAGTATCACTCTGTGGGACTTATATTTTTGCCTTCTGCCTGAAGGAAGGCCACAACTCAGGGGGAAACAAAGCTGTAGCATGTTAAGTACTGACCCCCTTACCTTTTGGCCTCTTAATTGCTGAGGAAAGAAAGCATATAAGCTGGGCTTGAGCAGGGCCAGGATCCACTCTCAGATGAGGTTGGGACCCTGTTCAGAAACTTGCAGACAGCTCCACAACACAGCTCTGACCGCCATTCTGACCTTCTTATTTGGCACATCATGCAAACAGCAGAGATTCAAAGGACTAGAGTCTATATGTTCTCAAATGCTATAAAAAGCTAGCTTCACATAGTTTTTAAGTGAACGTAGTAATCCTACTGACATTAGGGCCCCATCATGACTTTTGTGGACCTTAGGATGTTTGCCTTTGTGGGCCCCTTCTTTTATAAAGAAATATTAAAAATTATACTTTACAACTGCTTTGCTATAAAAATAATCTAGTTAGACACATTATTATAAATTAATTGTTGTTATATTCGATTTTCCCTTCAATGTTAAAAGAAAATAAAATTACAACATCTTTTGTTACATTTTAATTCCAGCATAGTTAACATACTACAGGCTATATTAGTTTCAGGTGTAAAATACAGTGATTCAACAATTCCATGCATCACCCAGTGCTCATCAAGACAAGTGCACTCCTTATTCCCCATCACCTATTCACCCATCCACACCACCGAACTCCCTTCTGGTAACCATCAACGTGTTCTCTATAGATATGAGTGATTTTTGGTTTGTCTTTCTTTTTTTCCTTTGCTGGTTTCTTTTGTTTCTTAAATTCCACATAAGAGTGAAACTATATGACATTTCTTTCTCTGCTGAATTTTATCACTTGGCATTATACTGTCTACCTCCATTCATGTCATTACAAATGGCAAGATTTCATTTTTTTGTATAAATATATATTTTTAAGTTTTTATTTTAATTTCAGTGTTACATCACTTTCAGATGTACTAGATTTCATTCTTTCTTATGGCTGAATAATATTCCATTGTATATATGTACACCACATTTTCTTTATCCATTCATCAATCTATGGACACTAGGGCTGTTTCCATATCCTGGCTATTGTAAATAATGTTGTTATAAACGTACAGGTGCATGTATTTCTTTGAATTAGTGTTTTTGTATTGTATGGTATGGTATGGTATTGTTTTTGTATGGGGGGGAATACCCAGTAGCATGATTAATGGATCATAGGGTAGTTCTATTTTTAACTTTTTGAGGAACTTTCGTACTGTTTTCTACAGTGGCTGCACAAGTTTGCATTCCTACCAATAGTGCAAGAGAGTTCCTTTTTCTCCACATCCATGCCAACACTTGTTTCTTGTGTTTTTGATTTTAGTCATTTTGACAGGTGTGAAGTGATATCTCATTGTAGTTTTGATTTGCATTTCCCTGAGGATGAGTGATGTTGAGCATCTCTCATGGGTCTGTTGGCCTTCTGTATGTCTTCTTTGGAGAAATGTTTGTTCGTTTCTCCTGCATTTTTTAATTGGATTATTGGGTTTTTTTGGGTGTTGAGTTGTATAAGTCAAAGAGGTTTCTGCTTGTGTTCTCCTCTAGAATTCTGATGGATTCCTGTCTCACGTTTAGGTCTTTCATCCATTTTGAATTCATTTTTTGTATGGTGTAAGAAGTCCAGTTTATTCTTCTGCATGTGGTTGTCCAATTTTCCCAGCACAATTTATTGAAGAGACTGGCTTTTTTTTTCCCATTGGATATTCTTTCCTGCTTTATTGAAAAGTAATTGACCATATATAATTGTGAGTTTATTTCTGGGCTTTCTATCCTGTTTCATTGATCTATGTGTCATTTTTGTGTCAGTACCATATTGTTTTGTTCACTACAGCTTTATAATATAACTTGAAGTCCAGAATTGTGATGCCTTCAGCTTTGCTTTCATTTTTCAAGATTGCTTTGATTTTCAGGGTATTTTGTGGTTCTATACAAATTTTAAGATTGTTTGGTCTAGCTCTCTGAAAAATACTATTTGAATTTTGATAAGGATCGCATTAAATGTGTAGATTGCTTTGAGTAGCATAGACATCCTAAAAATATTTTTTCTTCCAATCCATGAGTATGGAATGGTTTTCCATTTCTTTGTGTCTTCCTCAAGTTCTTTCATAAGTGTTCTATACTTTTCAGAGTACAGACTTTTATCTCTGGTTAGGTTTATTCCTAGGTATCTTATTGTTTTTAATGCAAGTGTAAATGGGATTCTTAATTTCTCTTTCTGCTTTTTCATTATTGGTGTATAGGAATGCAATAGATTTCTGTACACTGATTTTGTATCCTGCAACATTACTGAATTCACTTATCAGTCTAGCAGTTTTTTTGGAGGTTTTCGGGATTTCTATATAGAGTATCGTGTCATCTGCAAATAGTGAAAATCTACTTCTTCCTTACTGATTTGGATGCCTCTTATTTCTTTTTATTGTCTGATTACTGTGGCTATAGCTTCTGGTACTATGTTGAATAATAGTGGTGAGAGTGGGCATACATGTCTTGTTCCTGACCTTAGGGGGAAAGTTCTCAGTTTTTTCCCGTTGAGAATCATCTTAGCTGTGAGTTTTTCATAAATGGCCTTTATTAATTTGAGATATGTTCCCTCTAAACCTACTTGGTTGAGGGTTTTTATAATGAATTGGTGTTGTACTTTGCCAAATACTTTTTCTGCATCTATTGGAATGATCATATGGTTCTTTTTCCCCCTTTTTAAAAGTTTTTATTTAAATTCCAGTTACATACAGTGTAATATTAGTTTTGGGTGTACAATATAGTAATTCAATACTTACATACAACACATGGTGAAATCACAAAAACTGCACTTCTTAATCTCCATCAATTATTTAATCCATTCCCCCAACCACCTCCCCTCTGGTAACCATCAGTTTGTTCTTTATAGAAGAGTCTATTTCTTGGTTTGCCTCTCTCTCTTCTTTTCCCTATGCTCCTTTATTCTGTTTCTTAAATTCCACATATGAGTGAAATCATATGGTATTTGACTTTCTCTGACTGCTTTATTTTTCTTAACATAATACTCGCCAGCTCCATCCACGTCATTGCAAATGGTAAGATATCATTATTTTTTACAACTGAGCAATATTCCATTACACACACACACACACACACACACACACACACACACACACACACACCACATCTTTTTATCCATTCATCATTCAATGAGCATTTGGGCTTTTTCCATAATTTGGCTATTCTAGGTAATGCTGCTATAAACATCAGGGTGCATGTATCCCTTCAAATTAGTATTTTTGTATTATTTTGGTAAATACCTACTAGTACAATTGCTGGATCTTAGGGTAGTTCAATTTTTAGCTTTTTGAGAAACCTCCATACTGTTTTCTAGAGTGGCTGCACCAGTTTGCATTTCCTCCAATGCTGCAGCAGAGTTCCTCTCCATAAACATCATTGCCAGCAGTGTTGCTTCTTGTGTTGTTGATTTTAGCCATTCTGACAGGTGTGAGGTGGTATCTCATTGTAGTTTTGATTCATATTTTCCTGATGATAAGTGATGTTGAGCATCTTTTCATGTGTCTGTTGGCCATATGTATGTCTTCTTTGGAGAAAAATATGTCTATTAATGTCTTCTGCCCATTTTTTTTCATTGGATTATTTGTTTTTTGTGGTGTTGAGTTTTATAAATTCTTTATAGATTTTGGATACTAACCTATTATCAGATATGTCATGTGCAAATATCTTCCCCCATTCCTTAGGTTGCATTTTAGTTTTGTTGAAGTTCCCTTTACTGTATAAATGTTTTATATTTTGATGAAGTTCCAATAGCTCATTTTTGCTTTTGTTTCCCTTGCCTCGTGGGGACATATTTAGTAAGAAGTTGCTATGGCCAATATCAAGAGATTGCTGCCTGTGCTCTCCGCTAGTATTTTAATGGTTTCCTGCCTCACATTTAGGCCTTTTGTCCATTTTGAATCTGCTTTTGTGTATGGTACAAGAAAGTGGTCCAGTTTCATTCTTTTATATGTTGCTGTCCAATTTTCTCAACATCATTTGCTGAAGAGACTGTCTTTTTGTTTTTTTCTTTCCCATCGGATATTCTTTCCTGCTTTGTCAAAGGTTAATTGACCATACAGTTGAGGGCTTCTTTCTGGGTTTTCTATTCTGTTCCAACGGTCTATGTGTCTTTTTTTGTGCCACCCTACTGTTTTGATTACTATAGCTTTGTGATATAACTTGATGTCTGGAATTGTGATGACTCCAGCTTTGCTTTTCTTTTTCAAGATTGCTTTGTCTCCTCAGGGTCTTTTGTGGTTCCATACAAATTTGAAGATTGTTTTTTCTAGGTCTGTGAAAAACACTGGTGGTATTTTGATAGGGATTGCATTAAATGTGCTTTGAATAGTATAAGCATTTGAACAATATTTGTTCTTCCAACCCATGAGCATGGAATGTTTTTGCCATTTCTTTGTGTCATGTTCAATTTCTTTCATCAGTGTTTTGTACTTTTCAGAATATAGGTCATTTACCTAGGTATCTTACTGTTTTGGGTGCAATTGTAAATGGGATTGATTCTTTAATTTCTCTTTCTGCTGCTTCATTATTGGTGTATAGAAATGCAACAGATTCCTGAACATTGATTTTGTATCCTGCAACTTTACTGAATTCATTTATCAGTTCTATCAGTTTTTTGGTGGAGTTTTTCTGGTTTTCTATATAGGGGACTGTGTCATCTGTGAATAGTGAAAGTTGTACTTCTTTTTTGCCTATTTGGAATCCTTTTATTTCTTCTTGTTGTCTGATAGCTGAGGCTAGGACTTCTAATACTATGTTAAATAACAGTGATGAGAATGGACATCCCTGTCTTGTTTCTGACCATCCATCCCCATGGAGGATGATACTAGCTGTTGGTTTTTCATAGATGGCCTTTATTATGTTGAGGTATTTCCCTCTAAGTCTACTTTGTTGAGGGTTGTTATCAAGAATGGATGTTGTGCTTTTCAAATGCTTTTTCCACATCTATTGAAATGATCATATGGTCCTTATCCTTTCTTTTCTTAGTGTGGTTGTGTCATATTTATTGATTTGCAAATATTGAACCACTCTTGCAACCCAAGAATAAATCCCACTTGATCTTGGTGAATGATTCTTTTATTGTATTGTTGCATCCAGTTTGCTACTTTTTTATTGAGAATGTTTGCATCCATGTTCATCAGGGATATTGGCCTGTAGTTCTCTTTATTTTTTAGTGGAGTCTTTATCTGGTTTTGATATCAGGGTAATGCTGGCCTCATAGAATGAATTTGGAAGTTTTTGTTCATTTTCTAGTTTTTTGAATAGTTTCAAAAGAGTAGGTATTCAGAAAGTGGTTTTTACAAGTTTGTTAGAATTCCCCTGTGAAACCATCTGGGCCTGGACTTTTGTTTGTTGGGAGTTTTCTGATTACTGATTCAATTTCTTTGTTGTTTATTGGTCTGTTCAAGTTTTGTAATTCTTACTGTTTTAGTTTTGGCAGTTTATATGTTGGTAGGAATTCGTCTATTTCTTCCAGATTGTCCAATTTGTTGTCATATAGTTTTTATAATATTCTTTTATAATCGTTCACATTTCTGTGGTGTTGGTTGTTATTTCTGCTCTCTCATTTGTGATTTTATTTATTTGGGTCCTTTCTCTTTCCTTTTTGATAATTCTGGCTATAGGTTTATCAATTTTAATATTTTCAAAGAACCAGCTCCTGGTTTCATTGTTCTATTCCATTGTTATTTTTTAAATTTTTCTATATAATTTATTTCTGCTTTAATATTTATTGCTTCCTACCTTCTGCTGGATTTAGGCTTCATTTTTGTCCTTTTTCTAGCTCCTTTAGGTGTAAGGTTAGGTTGTTTATTTGGGATGTTTCTTTGCTTCTTGAGGTAGGCCTATATTGCTATATACTTCCCTCTTAGGACTGCTTTTGTTGCATCCCAAAAGTTTTGTAACATTGTGTTTTCATTTTTATTTATTTCCATTTTTAATTGCCTGTTTGATTTCCTGGTTGATCCTTTCATTGTTCAGTAGCATGTTGCTTAACTTCCATATATTTATGGTCTTTCCAGATTTTTTTCTTGTGGTTGACTTCTAGTTTCATAGAACTGTGGTAAGAAAAGGTGCATGGTATGAATCCACTCTTTTTGTATTTGTTGAGGCCTGGTTTTGACCTAATATGATCTATTCTGTAGAATGTTCCATGTACACTTGAAAAAAAATATGTAGTGTGCTGTTGTAAGATGGAATGTTCTGAATATATCTGTAAAGTCTCTCTGGTCCAGTGTGTCATTCAAGGCCATTGTTTCCTTGTTGATTTTCTGTTTAAATGATCTGTCCATTGATATAAGTGGGGTGTTAAAGTCCCTGCTATTATTGTGTTATTATCAATTAGTTCCTTTTTGTTTGTTAGTAATTGATTATGTATTTGGTGCTCCCATGTTAGTGGCACAAATATTTACATTAATTAGATCTTCTTGTTGGTTTGTTCCCTTTATGATTATATTTTGCCCTCTTTGTCTCCTTTTACAGTCTTTGTTTTGAACTTTAGTGTTTCTGATGTAAGTTTTGCTACTCTGGCTTTCTTTTGACATCTATTTGCATGCTAAATGTTTCTCCACCCCTTTACTTTCAATATACCAGTGTCTTTAGGTTTAAAACAAAGCTGGGGGCATCACAATGCCGGATTTCAAGCCATACTACAAAGCTGTGATCACAAAGACAGCATGGTACTGGCACAAAAACAGACACATAGACCAATGGAACAGAATAGAGAATCCAGAAATGGAACCTCGGCTCTTTGGGCAACTAATTTTTGACAAAGCAGGAAAAACCATCCAGTGGAAAAAAGACAGTCTCTTCAATAAATGGTGATGGCAAAATTGGACAGGTACATGCAAAAGAATGAAGCTTGACCACTCTCTCACACCATACACAAAGATAAACTCTACATGGATGAAAGACCTCGATGTGAGACAGGAATCCATCAAAATCCTAGAGGAGAACATAGGCAGCAACCTCTACAACATCAGCCAAAGCAACCTTTTTCATGACACACCTCCAAAGGCAAGAAAAACAAAAGAGAAAATGAACTTGTGGGACTTCATCAAGATAAAAAGCTTCTGTACAGCCAAGGCAACAGTCAAAAAAACTAAGAGGCAGCCCACGGAATGGGAGAATATATTTGTAAATGACACTACAGATAAAAGACTGGTATCCAAGATCTACAAAGAACTTCTCAAATTCAATACACAAGAAGCAAATAAACAAATCATAAAATGGGCAGAAGATATGAACAGACAATTTTCCGATGAAGACATACAAATGGCTAACAGACACTGAAAAAATGTTCAAAATCATTAGCCATCAGGGAAATTCAAATCAATACCACACTAAGATACTACCTTATGCCAGTTAGAATGGCAAAAATTACACAACTAATGAATCATCGAGCCTTACATCAGAAACCGGGGATGTACTGTATGGTGACTAACATAATATAATAAAAAATCATTAAAAAATAAATAAAATAAAATAAATAAAATCATATGCTTTCCATCCTAAATAAATAAATAAATAAAAGTTTCATCACCACTCAAAAAAAAAAAATGGCAAAAATTGACCAGGCAAGAAACAACAATTGTTGGAGAGGATGTGGAGAAAGGGGATCCCTCCTATATTGTTGGTGGGAATGCAAGTTGGTACAGCCACTCTGGAAAACAGCGTGGAGGTCCCTTAGAAAGTTAAAACTTGAGCTACCCTATGATCCAGCCATTGCACTACTGGGTATTTACCCCAAAGATACAGACGTAGTGAAGAGAAGGGCCATATGCAACCCAATGTTCATAGCAGCATTGTCCACAATAGCTAAATCATGGAAGGAGCTGAGATGCCCTTCAACAGATGACTGGATTAAGAAGTTGTGGTCCATATATACAACGGAATATTATTCAGCTATCAAAAAGAACGATTTCTCAACATTTGCTGCAACATGGATGGCACTGGAGGAGATAATGCTAAGCAAAATAAGTCAAGCAGAGAAAGACAATTATCATATGGTTTCTCTCATGTATGGAACATAAGAACTAGGAAAATTGGTAGGAGAAGAAAGGGATAAAGAAAGGGGGGTAATCAGAAGGAGGAATGAAGCATAAAAGACTATGGACTCTGAGAAACAAACTGAGGGCTTCAGAGGGGAGGGGGGTGGGGGAATGGGATAGACTGGTGATGGGTAGTAAGGAGGGCACATATTGCATGGTGCACTGGGTGTTATACGCAACTAATGAATCATTGAACTTTGCATCAGAAACCAGTGATGTACTGTATGGTGACTAACATAATATAATAAAAAAAATTTAAAAATATAATAAAAAGAAAAAAACCCAGGGATGTACTGTATGGTGACTAACATAATATAATAAAAAATATTTAAAAAATAAATAAAATAAAAAATAATAAAATAAAATGAATCTCATGTAGACAGCATATAGATGGGTCTTGTTTTTTTTTTTAATCCATTCTGACACTCTATATCTTTTGATTGGGACATTTAGTATGTTTACATTCAAAGTAATTATTAATAGTTATGCATTATTGCCATTTTATTACTTGTTTTGTCATTTGAGATTTTTCTGGTTTCTTGAGGTATGCCTGTATTGCTATAAACTTCCCTTTTAGAGCTGCTTTTGCTGCATTCCACAGATTTTGGACCATCGTGCTTTCATTTTCATTTGTTTCCATGTATTTGTGGATTTCTTTTACGACTTCATGCTTAATCTATTCATTGTTAATAGCGTATTATTTAACCTCCATGTATTTGTGTTCTTTTTAGATTTTTTTCTTTCTTTTGGTTGATTTCTAGTTTCATAGCGTTGTGGTGAGAATAGATGCATGGTATGATTTTGATATTTTTGAATTGTTGAGACCTGTTTTGTGGCCTAATATGTGATCTATTCTGGAAAATGTTTCATTTGCACCTGAAAAGAATGTGTGTTCTGCTGTTTTAGGATGCAATATTCTAACTATATTTGTTAAATCCACCTGGCCCAATGTGTCATCAAAGCCACTGTTTCCTAGTTGATTTTCTTATTTGTTGATCTTCCTGTTGATATAAGTGGGGTATTAAAGTCCCCCACTCTTATTGTATTACTCTTGATTAGTTCGTGTTTATTATTAACTATTTTATGTATTTAGGTTCTCCCATGTTGGGTACTTAAATTTTTACAATTGTTATGTCTTCCTGTTTGCCCCCTTTATTATCATATAGTGTCTTTTTTTGTCTTTTTACTGTCTCTGTTTTAAAATCTATTTTGTCTGATATAAGTATTGCTACTCCAGCTTTTTTTTGACATCCATTTGCATGATGGATGTTTCTCCAAACCCTCACTTTCAATATTCAGGTGTCTTTAGGTCTAAAATGAGTTTCAAGCAAGTAGCATATAGATGGATCTTGTTGGGGTTTTTTTATCCATTCTGACAGCCTTTCAATTGGAGCATTTATTCCGTTTACATTCAAAGTAATTATTGATAGATATGTATTTATTGCCATTTTGTTTTGTGTTTTGTGGTTGTTTCTGATGTTTTTCTGTGATCCTTTCTTCTCTTGTTCTCTGTCATTATTTGTTTTCTTTAATGATACGTTTGATTTTTTTCTCTTTATTCTTTGCATATCTATTAGTGGTTTTTGATTTGTGGTTACCATTACATTTATATATAATATCTTCTGTATATAGCAGTCTATATTAAGTTGATGGTCATTTAAGTTTGAACCCATTCTTTACTCCTGTCCTCCCAACATTTTAGGTGTATGTTGTCATAATTTATTTTGTGAGTTCCTTGACTGATTTTTTATAGAAATAATTATTTTTTACTTATTTTGTGTTTCCTACTTTCATATTGTTACCTTGGTCTTTCCTTTGCACTCAAAGTGTTCCTTTTAATATTTCTCGCAAGGATGGTTTAGTGGTCATGAACTCCTTTAATTTTTATTTGTCTGGGAAACTCTCTCTCCTTCTATTCTGAATGACAGTTTCACTGGGTGGAGTATTCTTGGCTTCTGATGTTTTCTATTCAGCAATTTGAATATATCATGCCACTCTCTTCTGGCTTGCAAAGATTCTGCTGAAAAATCCACTGATAGCCTTATGGGGATTCTCTTATATATAACTGTCTCTTTTGTCTTGCTGCTTTAAAATTTTTTTCTTTATCACTACATTTTGCCATTCTAATTACAATATGTTTTGGTGTGGATCTGCTTTTGATTTTGATCAGGTTTCTCTCTGCCTCCTACATCTGGATATGTTTCCTTTCTCAGATTAAGGGTGTTTTCAGCTATTATTTCTTTAAATAAATTTTCTGCCCACATTTTTCTCTCTTCTCCTTCTGGGACCCCTAAAATGCAAATGTTACTGTGCCTGATGGAGTCACTGAGTTTTCTTAATCTACTCTCATTATGCAGTATTTATTTGTCTCTTATATGTTCAGCTTGATTGTTTTTCATTACTCTAAACTCCAGATCACTAATACATTCCTCTGCTTCTTGTATTCTACTGTTTATTCCAAATATTGCATTTTATTTCATTTATTGAGTTCTTCATCTCTGATTGGTTCCTTTTTTAAAAATCTCTGTGTTAAGGATCTCACTGATGCTGTCCACTGTAGTGTCAAGTCCAGTGCACATTTTTATGATCTTACTTTAAATTCTCTATCAGGCATATTACTTATTTCTGTCTTGCTTCATTCTGCTATGATTTTCTCCTGTTCTTTCGTTTGGGACAAATTTGTCTGTCTCCTCATTTTATCTACCTCTCTGTGTTAGAAAACTCAGCTATGCTCTCTGTTCCTGAAAGTAGTAGCTTTCTAAAGTAGTGCCCTGCAGTGCAGTATCCCTTATTCACCAGAACCTGGCACTACATGGGATTTTCCTATGTGTGTTTCTTGCATCTGGCTATTGTGTTTGAGTAGCTTCCCCTTTCAGTCTAGGCTTCTGCACTGATTCTCTGCCTGTTGTGGGCTGTACTTCCTCTTGTGGTGTTAGTGAGAACCAGGTAGGCCTGCCATGAGGGAATGTGACTCTAGAAGGGTTCAGGGGTAGGCGACAGTGTTAGCAAAATTTTCAGTGAGTCACTAGTTCTAGGTTCGATCTCCCAAAGTGCATTCGTGGCCACAGGCACAGTGCATGTTAGTGGCAGTGGCTGGGGGCTAGGCATGTGGCTGAGGTGGAGGCAAGGAGCACCTGTTGGCTGTGCAATCAGAGGCTGAAAGTGGAGGTGGCTGGTGGCATGTGGGAAGGACACATGCGACATTAGCAAAATTTGTACTTAGCTGCTAGTCCTAGGCCAATTCCTCAAAGTGTGATGAAAGCCAGGGTTGCAGCACACAACCGTGGCAGTGGCCAAAGGTGTGTGGCATCTGTGTGTGCAGAGATTGGGTACTGAGTGTGGTGGTTGGGACACAAGATGTATGTGCACATGGCTGGCTTGGTGGGGCACTTGTGGCATTAACAAAATTTGCACTAAGCCTAGGGCCAAGGCCAGCAGATTTGGGATAGGCAAGTCCTCTGGAGAACTCCTGGGCAGGGCACACTACTAGGGGGTTAGGTAACAAGTGTCTTTGCAGTACTGCCTCCTGCAGGTGGTTCTATTTATGCTGGGGGGTGGGGAATGAAAATGGTGACTGTCAGTTCCTTTGTTCCCAGAGAAGTCCCCCAACATGCTCCAAAATCAGTATAAACAGATCTCCCTCCTGTTTTGCAAGATGTGGCTTCTATGTTGACTCTCCTTGGGTGGAAACCCAGCTATCACTTGCCCTCTCAGCTCACCCATCACTGGCTGAGTCAATGGACTTTTAAAGCTTCAGGCTCTAAGTCCTGCTGGTTATACAAACTCACAGAATTCAGCCCCTCTGATATTCAAAGCCAGACATTATGGGGATTTGTTTTCCGTGTGTGGGCTCCCTGGTGTTTTCCCCTTTCTGCAACCATAACTCCCTCCCTGGAGCAGGCTGCTCCAGACTAAACAACCATTTCTGCCCTTCCTACCCTCTATGATGTGGCTTCTTCTCTACATTTAGTTATGGAGTTTGTTCTGTCAGTCTTCATATAACTCTTCTTTATTGACATGGATGTGAATGATATCCAGTGGCAAACATGGGACAGGGTGAGCTTGGGGTCCTCCTACTTTGTCATCTTGCCTGTGCCTCAAATTAAAACATCTTTGTAGGACCCTAAAGGTATCATGGCCCTGGCCACGGGGCCTGTTGTGCCTCATGGATAAATTGGCTCTAAGTGCAATGGGACTTTTCTCTCTATATATTTTACCCTATAATTTGCAGATCTCACAACCACTTCTCTGGTACAGAATGTGATTATTTTCCATGATGGTTTCTTTAGTCTTTTGGAAAACTCAATCACACTCATAACCAGGTTCATCCCCCTTTAGTCTGAAGTCTATGGTCAAATAGAAAGCACTCCTTTTTTCCCCAACCATTTGCTTTATTCCTTGCTGAATTGAAGTTGTCTCAATTTAACCACCATATGCCACAACACAATAATGGTTTTATTTGGATCAGGAAAAGTATGTTTAAAAATGTACTTAATACAAGACGTTTTAAGTATACTTAATAAACTTAGAAAAATAATTATCTAAGTTGGGACCATCAACCTCTCCCTAAACTATTGTGCTAGCTTTTCCTCTGGATGAGAAGAAATGTCTTATTTGAAATAGTACCTGTAATTGGTGCATCAGGGCGGGATTGCTCCTTTCTCCATGCAGGCACAAATACAGTAATATCTTTATGGCCTTTGTCTAGAAACCAATCCACAGCAAGTTGTATTCCTCTGCAGGAAAACTCTTCTTTATTCCCATGGCTTTAGGAAGATAGATAATGAAAGGATAAAGGATCAACAATAGGTAACAAAGAAATTCTCTGAACAGGCTTTTTCTTAGTACCAAGATATCAACAATAGACATTTTATTTCTTGATGATGCCAAAAACGTATTTTATTTTTTAAGATTTTATTTATTTATTTGACAGAAAGAGAGAGAGAGAGCACAAGCAGGGGGAGCAGGAGAGGGAGAAGCAGGCTTCCTGCTGAGCAGGGAGCTCGATGCGGGGCTTGATCCCAGGACCCTGGGATCATGACCTGAGCTGAAAGCAGCTGCTTAACTGAGCCACCCAGGTGCCTAAAACTGTATTTTTAAAAACAACAAATCAAGTTCTTTTTTAATCAATCATTATAAATATTGCAATTATTATTACACCTTTCTTCAAGGCCACAGATGGTTAATAACAACTCCCAACTTATAGCAACCCTGGTGGCTATTTCCTACACTACTTCAATTTCCTCTCTTCTCTCTCTACATCTACTACCACTTTATTTTAGAATATTCAGATATTCACAACAGATGAGAAAAGAAGAAGTGTCAGAAGTTTACATAGTTTATATGGAGGATTAGTTGGAGATAAGTTTTAAGCACATATATTAAGGTTAAAAATGATATTGGCAGCAAAAGAGATACACATAAATGCTGACTAAAATTAATTATCACATTTAATTAAATAAAATGTACCAATAAAAATCACATTCTTGAAAATTTTAAAATGTTGGGAATGCTCACAATATAATGCTAAAGGGAAAATAAGAATACAGACTATATATAATGTAATCCCAATTTGGTAGAAGGAAGTCTATATATAAATTTAGAAAAAAATACTAGGAAATAGATACACCAAAATATTAATAAAAAGAATTATTCTATGTGAGAGGATTATAAATGATTTATTTTCTTTATTCTAAAATTTCTTCAAAAAATTAAGTATTGCTTTATAATTAGAACATGATGTAAAAAAAGAGAAGACATTTTATCATAATTATTTGTAGACATAAACATTGTAAAAACTTAAAAAGTCAAACAAAAATGTGATTGAAAATTTGAAGAGGGAAAATTAACAGATGAATTGGGAAAAGATATATTTATTGCCATCATCTTAAAAAACTCACAAATAGTGTACTAAATTTGTACCTAGTTTGCCTGTGAAAATTCTGATCTTTTAGCTTGTTGTTTGGTTTTCTAACATAAATATAAATCACACTAAATTACAGTTATTAAACAGCTTGGATGGTAAAACAAATTGTCATACATTACATGTACCAATTCTAGTACAATAAAGTGGATGTTGCCTGTCAAGACTGTTCAGAAAAGAAGGACCATTTTGCTAGAAAGCTAATTAAGATAATATAATGAGGTCTCTCTCTTTAAACTTCTCACTTTCTCACTAGTACTCAACTACAAGAGAAATTAGCCCCAATTATATTGTTCCCTTTGGGTGAATTCATACATAATGTCAGAGTCCCCATTAATACATATACTGCAGGACTTCCCAATGTTCCTAGTAATTTTTTATTAGATAAGCCTCCTGAGGCAAGGAAAACACAGGCAAAATAAACTATAGGGATTTCATCAAAATAAAAGCTTCTGCACAACAAAGGAAAAAATCAACAAAAGTAAAAGCCAACCTATGGAAAGGGAGAAGATAATTGTAAATCATATATCTGATAAAAGGTTAGTATCCAGAATTTACAAAGAGTATATAAAACGCAACACCCCAAAAATGAGTAATCCAATTAAATAATTGGCAGAAGACACCATTAGACATTTTTCCAAAGAACACCTACAGATTGCCACCAGACACTTGAAAAGATGCTCAACATCACTGACAATCAGGTAAATGCAAATTGAAACTACAATCAGATACCACTTCACACTTGTCAGTATGGCTAAAATCAATAATCAAGAAAAAGCAGGTGTTGGCAACGATGTGAAGAAAAGGGAACTTTCCTGAACTTTTGGTGGGAATGCAAACTGGTGCAGCCACTCTGGAAAACAGTATGGCATTTCCTCAAAAAGTTAAAAATAGAACTACCCTACAACCCAGCAATTGTGCTACTAGATATTTACACAAAGAATACAAAAATACTAATTCAAAAGGATACATGCACTCTAGTGTTTATAGCAGCATTATCTATAATTGCCAAATTCTGGAAACAACACAAGTGTCCATGGACTGATGAATGGGTAAAGAAGATGTAGTATATATACACAATGGAATATTAGTCATCAAAAAGAATGAAATCTTGGGGCGCCTGGTGAGTCAGTTGGTTAAGCATCTGCCTTTGGCTCAGGTCCTGATCCCAGCAGCCTGGTTTCAAGTCTCACATTGGGCTTCCTGCTCGTTGGGGAGTCTGCTTCTCCTTCTGCCCCTCCCCCTGCTCGTGCTCTCTCTCTCTAATGAATAAATAAATAAAACTTTTAAAAAAGAATGCAACCTTGCCATTTGAAACAATGTGGTTGGAGCTAAAGAGTGTTATGCTAAGTGAAATAAGTCAATTAGAAAAAGACAAATACCATATGATTTCATTCATATGAAGAATTTAAGATAGAAAACAGAGAAGCAAGGACGTGGGGGGGAGAGAAAGAGAGGCCAACCAAGAAACGTACTCTTAACTGTAGAGAATAAACTGATAGTTATCAGATGAGAGGTGAGTAGGGGGATGGGTTCAATAGGTGATGGGAATTAAAGAGTGTAGTTGTGATGAGCACAGGGTATTGTATATAAGTGTTGAATCACTAAATTTTACCCATGAACCTAATATTACACTGTATGTTAACTAACTGGAATTTAAATAAAAACTTTAAAAGACTTGAGGAAGTAATGGAAAAATGTCCAACCCTTTAGCTGACAGCCTATTATGTATAGTCTTAGTTGCAGCAGCCATCAATTCTTAGCAAAGTTGCCTCTCCTATCTATGCTTTGTTTAGGAGGCATCATGACATTATATGTAATATTTTTCTATTAAAATATTTATAAATATTTACTATTTTCCTGAGACTCACTAGCATATTTGCAGAGATATTAAGGTAGATCTGGGAAGAACTGGCTGAAAAACATGAGAGAATAGGATGAATAGCTTTTAAAGCTATATATGTTTTAAAAAGGAAAGAGACCAGGAGGAATTAGTGGGCCATAATCAAATAAGACTGTGTTCTTGCAACTCATAAATAAAATAGCTATAGGTTGACTGGGGCAAGTGAATAAAAATTTATTGGTTTCAGTTTCTCACTTATAAAATGGGATAAGAATATTTTCTTTAAAACTTTTCTGTAGGGAAAAGGGAGAATATATATTTAGTAAGTACTTAGTATATTGGAAATCATTACATGCATTTGTTATATCTCTGTCTATATTAGCTAAAGAGAAAATTTTGTTCCTTTCTCTTCATGTATTACAAAATTGGTTGTATGCTAATACAGATTTTCTGTGCATTCTTTGAGTATACAAGGTGGTGTGTATATATGTGAGCTAGTGTCCATGAATGTGTCTGCAGATGCTACTGCTCTTTGAAGTCATTAAAGCCAGAGTTCTGTATTTAAAAAGGAAAAAAAAAAAGACATAGGGTGGTAAAATAAGTTTTCAAAAAAATTAAAAAATAAGACCAACCAAATGCTGCCTACAAGATGCTTACCTCAGATCTAAAAACACATACAGACTGAAGTGAAGGGATGGAAAACATTTACCATTCAGATGAAAGCAGAAAAAAAACCTGTGGGTGGGTGCCTTGGTGGCTCAGTCGTTGGGCATCTGCCTTTGGCTCAGGTCATGGTCCCACGGTCCTGGGATTGAGCCCCAAGTTGGGCTCCCTGCTCAGTGGGGAGCCTGTTTCTCCCTTTCCCACTAACCCTGCTTGTGTTCCCTCTCTCACTGTCTTTCTCTGTCCAATAAATAAATAAAATCTATTTAAAAAAAAAGAAAGAAAAAAAAGCTGGGATACCAATACTTAGATCAGAGAAAACAGACTTTATTTTTATTTTATTTTATTTATTTTTACTCTTCTCCCCTCACATTTTATGTATATGGTGTCACATTTTGCAACCTTTTATTTTTTGAATCCTTTGGCCGATATTTACAGAAATAGTTATTTATACTGCTTTTGTGTTGCCTGCTTTTCATATGCTCAGTTATGGTTCTTCCTTTCCATTCAAAGTGTCCCCTCTAATATTTCTTGTAGAGCTGATTTAATGGTCATGAACTCCTTTAGTTTTTGTTTGAGAAACTCTATTTCTTCTTCTGTTCTGAATGATAGCCTTGCTGGATAGGGTATTCTTGGCTGTAGATTTTTTTTCCCTTTCAGCACATAGAATATATTATGTTACTCCCATCAGGCCTGCAAAATTTCTGCTGAAAAAAATCCACTGATCTAGACTTTAAAACAAAGACTGTAATAAAGAACAAAAAAGGCAATACATAATGAGAAAGTGATCAGTTCAACAAAAGGATATAACAATTTTAAATATCTACACACCCAACACTGGAGCACCTAAATACATCAAGCAAATGTTAATGGAAATAAAGAGAGAGTAACAGTAGAGGACTTCAACAGCCCACTTACATCAATGGATAGATCACCCAGCAGAAATGCAGTAAGAAAAGTGTCTTTGAATGACATATTAGACAAGAAGGACATAATAGATATATATAGATATAGATAGATAGATATAGATATAGATATAGATAGATAGATATAGATATAGATAGATATAGATATAGATCTATATCTATCTTTAGATATATAGATATATAGAGAGAGATATATAGATATATACAGAACAGTCCATTTAAAGACAACAGAATACACATTCTTTTCAAGTGCACATGGAACATTCTCCAGAATAAATCATGTTATGCCACAATACAAGCCTCAATAAATTTAAGAAAATCGCAATCATACCATGCATCTTTTCTGATAACAGTATAAAATTAGAAATAAATCACAAGACAAAAACTGGAAGAAAAACACAAATGTGGAGACTAAACAACCAATGGGTCATCAAAACAATTAAAGAAAAAAAATACATGGAGAGAAATGAAAATTAAACACAATAATCCAAAATCTTTGGAACACAGTGAACACAGTTCTAAGAGAAAAATATATAGTGCTACAGGTCTACCTCAAGAAACAAACAAGTCAAAAAACTCATTCTAACCCTACATATAAAGGAACTAGAAAAAAGAAGAACAAGCAAAGCCAGGATGAGTAGAAGGAAGAACAAACTGAGGGTTTTGGGGCGGGATGGGCTAGCCTGGTGAAGGGTATTAAGGAGGGCACATATTGCATGGCACACCAGGTGTTATACGCAAACAATGAATCATAGCTAATGATGTACTGATGGTGACTAACATAATAATAATAATAATAATAATAATTATAATAATATATAACAGCAAAAATAAATGACACAGAGACTAAAAAAAAATTCAATGAATCCAACAGGTGTTTTTTTAAAGATAAACAAAATTATAAACCCTTAGCCAGACTCTTCAAGAAAAAAGGGACCCAAATAAATGATATCAGAAATGAGAGAGAAGTAACAACTGACACCACAGGAATAAAAGGGATTAGAAGAGAATACCACAAAAATGGTATGTCAACAAATTGAACAACTTAGGAAAAAAGGATAAATTCCTAGAAAAATACAATCTTCCCAAACTGATTCAGGAAGAAAGAGAAAATCTGAACATACCAATTACTAGTAACAAATTTGAATCAGTAATAATAATAACTAATAATAATAATAATAATAATAATAATAATAAACAGCTACCAAAAAATGAAAGTTCAGGTCCAAATCAGTTCACAGGCGAATTTTATCAAACATTCAAAAACCAGTTAATACCTATTATCCAACTATTCCAAAAAAAGAAGAGAAAGGAAAGTTTCCAAATACATTCTACAAGGCCAGCATTACCATGATACCAAAATCAGACAAAGAAACCAAAAACAGAAAACTATAGGCTAATATCCCTGATGAAGATAGGTGTAAAATACCTCCCCAAGATGTTAGCAAACCACATTCAATAATACATTAAAAAGATCACTAACTATCATCAAGTGGGATTTATTCTGAAGAAACAAATCAATTGATGTGATACACCACATAAACAAAAAGGGATAAAACTCATATAATGATCTCAATGCAAACAGAAAAAAAATTAGACAAAACTCAATCCACACATGATAAAAAAAATCTCAGCAATGTGGTGTAGAGAGAATACTTCAACATAAGAAATGCCATATACAAGAAACCCACAACTGAGGTGAGGAGTCAAGATAGTGGAGTAGTAGGGGTCCCTAATTTTGTCTGGTCCCTTGAATTCAGCTAGATAGTTATCAAATCATTTTGAACACCTGCAAAATCAAACAGAGATCTGAGAAAAGAATTGCTGCAATTCTACAAATAGAAAAGCGACCACTTTTTGTAAGGTAGGAGGTGCAGAGATGTGAATCTGAGGCAATATATCACAAGATAAACCATGGTGGGGAGGGAACCTCCATAAGCAGGGAACCAGAAAGTGTTATAAGCAGCAGAGCACAAAACTGGAACTTCTGCAAGTAATCCTGACAGGTGCTTAGGGGGCAAAGTGGGGCTGAATCCCATGTGGAAGAGCATGGTCTCAGGATCCCTGGGGCATAAAGAATGGGAGTGCCTGAGTGCAGCAGAGTTCCCAAGTGTTGGAACAGGGAAGCTGACTAAAAATAGTGAGCCCGGGCACCAGCTTTCTGCTCAGTGTCGCCATAAACTGCAAACTGCTGCATGGTCCAGTGATCACTCTCTGAGCAGGGGCACAGCAAGAAGCAGAACTGTGGTGATATGCTCCCCCACCCTGGGAGGAGTGTCTCGGGTGTGCGTCAAGGGAGTTGCTAAAGTTTTGAGACTCAAACCAGGTCCTGTGCCTGAGATAAAAACACTAGGTCACAGGCTGGGTGAACACAGAGTTCTGACAGAAACCAAGGAGACAAGAGTGATTGACTGCTTTTCTGTGAGGGCTCACTGAAGAGTAGAGTGAGCCGACTTTCAGTGGCAGGGCTAGAGATCAGGGCATCACCATTTTCATTCCCCACATAGGTACTAAAATCTTTTAGGAAGCAAAACAGCCACATATTTAGCAATCTGGAGCCACTTACACTGAGCTGGGCCCTCTGGGAAGGACACTCTGAATGTAAATGGACTAATTGGTCCAATCAAAAGACATAAGGTATCAGACTGGATAAAAAAACAAGACTCATTGATATACTACCTATAAGAGACTCATTTTAGAGCCAAAGTCACCTCCATATTGAAAGTGAGGGTGTGGAGAAGCATTTATCATGCTAATGGACATCAAAAGAAAGCTGGAGTGGCAATTCTTATAGCAGACAAATTAGATTTTAAGCCAAAGATTGTAATAAGAGATGAAGAAAGACACTATATATCATAATAAATGGGTCTAGCCAAAAGGAAGGTCTAACAGTAGTAAATGTTTAGAACCCTAACTTGGGAACAGCTAATTATATAAACCAATTAATAACAAAATTAATGAAACACATTGAAAATAACAGAAAAATAGTAGGGAACTTTAACACCCCACTCATAGATCATCTAAGCTGAAGATCAGTAAGGACACAAGGGCTTTGAATGACACACTGGACCAGATGGACTTCATAGATATATTCAGAACATTGCATCCTAAAGCAACAGAATACACATTCTTCTCAAGCGCACATGGAATATTCTACAGAATAGATCACATGTTGGGTCACAAATCACATCTCAACCAGTACCAAAAGATTGGGATTATTCCCTGCATATTCTCAAAACACAGTGTTTTAAAACTTGAATTCAATCACAAGAGAAAATTTGGAAGAAACACAAATACATGGAAGTCAAAGATCATCCTACTAAGGAATGAATGGGTCAACCATGAAATTAAAGAATAATTTTTAAAAATCACAGAAACAAATGAAAATGGAAAGATGACAATTGAAAACCTTTAGGAGGCAGCAAAGGCAGTCCTAAGAGGGAAGTATATAGCAATACAAGACCTTCTCAAGAAACAAGAAAATCTCAAATACAAAACCTAACCTTACACCTAAAGGAGCTGGAAACAGAAGAACAAATAGAGAGTAAATCCAGCAGGAGAAGAGAAATAATAATGATTAGAGCATAAATCAATGATATAGAAATCCGAAAAACAGAACAGATCAATGAATCTAGGAGCTGCTTCTTTGAAAGAATAAGATCGATATCCCCCTAGCTGACTTATCAAAAAGAAAAGAGAAAGGACCCACATTAATAAAATCATGGATGAAAGAAGAGAGCTCACTACCAACACCAAGGAAACACATACAATTGTAAGAACATATTATGAGCAATTATATGCCAACAAATTAAGCAATCTAGAAGAAATAGATGCATGCCTGGAAACTTATAAACTACCAAAACTGAAACAAGAAGAAATAGAAAACCTAAACAGACCCATAACCAGCAAGGGAATTGAAGCAGTAATCAAAACTCTCCCGACAAACAAGAATCCAGGGCCACATGGTTTCTGAGGGGAATTCTACCAAACATTTAAGGAAGAATTAATACCCATTCCTCTGAAATTGTCCCAAAAAATAGAAATGGAAAACTTCCAAATTCATTCTATGAGGCCAGGATTACCTTGATCCCTAAAACAGACGAAGACCCCACCAAAAAGGAGAATTATAGACCAATATCCTTGATGAACATGGAAGCAAAAATTCTCATCAAGTTACTAGCTAATGAGACCCAACAGTCCATTCAAAGGATTATTCACCAGGACCAAGTGGAATTTATTCCTGGGCTGCAATGGTGGTTTAACATCTACAAAAGAATCAATATAATACACCACATTAATATAAGAGAGGATAAACATATGATCCTCTCAATAGATGCAGAAGAAGCATTTGACAAAATAAAGCATCCTTTCTTGATTAAAAACCATCCACAATGTAGGGATAGAGGGAACGTACCTCAACATCATAAAACTCACATATGAAAGACCCACAGGGACTATCACCCCTCAACAGGGAAAAACAGAAAGTTTTCCCCTAAGGTCAGGAACATGATAAGGATTTCTACTCTCACCTGTTAACCAGCATAGTACTGGAAGTCCTAGCCTTAGCAATCAGACAACAGAAAGAAATAAAAGACATCCAAATAGGCAAAGAAAAAGTCAAAATTTCACTCTTCACAGATGACATGATACACTATGTAGAAAACCCAAAAGACTCCAGCAAAAAATTCAGCATGGACTCAGGAACTCAGCAAAGTAGCAGGATTTAAAATCAACACACAGAAGTCTGTCACATTTCTATACACTAACAATTAAGCAGCAGAAAGAGAAATCAAGGAATTGATCTCATTTATAGTTGCACCAAAAATGATAAGATACCTAGGAATAAATCTGACCAAAGAGGCAAAAGATCTGTGCTCTGAAAACTATAGAACACTTATGAAAGAAATTGAACAGGATACAAAAAATGGAAAAAAGAACATTCCATGCTAACGAACTGGAAGAACAAATATTGTGAAAAGGTCTATATTACCAAAAGTGATCTACAAGTTTAATATGATCCTTATCAAACTACCACCATTGCTTTTCACAGAGCTAGAACAAACAATCCTAAAATTTCTATAGAACCACAAAAGACCCCAAAAAGCCAAATAAATCTTGATAAAGAAAAGCAAAGCTGGATTTGAAATTATATTACAAAGCTGTAGTGATCAAGACAGTATCATACTGGCACAAAAATAGACACATAGATCAATGGAACAGAATAGAGAACCCAGAATGGACCATCATCTCTTTGGTCAATTAATCTTTGACAAAGCAGGAAAGAATATCCAATGGAAAAGAGACAGACCCTCCCACAAATGGTGTTAAGAAAATTGGACAGCCACATGCAGAAGAATAATAATAAACCACTTTCTAACACCATACACAAAAAATAAACTCAAAATTGATAAAAGACCTAAATGTGAGCTAGGAATCCATCAAAATCCCAGAGGAGAACACAGGCAGCAACCTCTTCAAATTTGGCCTCAGCAACTTCTTGCTAGCACATCTCCAGAGTCAAAGGAAACAAAAGCAAAAATGAACAATTGGTACTTCATCAGGATTAAAAGGTTTTGTACAGAGAAGGAAACAATCAACAAAATGAAAAGACAGCCTATGGAATGGGAGGATATTCTCAAATGACATATCAGGTAAAGGGCTAGTGTCCAAAGTCTATAAAAAAACTTAACCAAACTCAACACCCAAAAAACAAAACAAAAAAATCCTGTCAAGAAGTGGACAGAAGATTTGAATAGATATTTCTCCAAAGACATACAAATGGCCTGCAGACATATGAAAAGATGCTCAACATCACTAGGATCAGGGGAATGCAATTCAAAATCTCAGGGTATTACCAACTCGCACCAGTCAGAATGGCTAAAATTAATACCTCAGGGAACAACGGATGTTAGTGAGGATGCAGAGAAAGTGGGACATTCTGTTGGTGGGAATTCAGCCAATGCAGACATTCTGGAAATCAGTATGGAGGTTTCTGAAAAAGTTAAAAATAGAGATATCTTATGACCTAGCAATTGCACAAATTGGTATTTATCCAAAGGATAAAACCTAGTGATTCGAAGGGGCACATGCACCCCACTGATCATAGCAGCAATGTAACAATAGCCAATATATGGAAAGAGCCCAGATGTCCATTCAATGAATGAATGGATAAAGAAGATGTGGTACAAATATACCATGGAATATTACACAGCCATCAAAAAGAATGAAATTTTGCCATTTGCAAGGGTGTGGATGGAACTAGAGGGTATTATGCTAGGTGAAATAAGTCAATCAGAGAAAGACAAGTTTTGTATGATTTTACTCATATGTGGAATTTTAAGAAAACAGATGAACATAAGGGAAGGAAAAATAAAATAAGGTAAAAACAAAGAAGGAGGCAAACCATAAGAGACTCTTAACTATAGGAAACAAACAGGGTTACTGGATGGTTTGTGGGTTGAGGGGTGGGGTAATTGGGTGATGGGCATTAAGGAGGGCATGTTATATAATTATTACTGGGTGTTATATGCAGCTGATGATTTGCTAAATTCTACCCCTGAAACTAACAACACACTATATGTTAACTAAATTGAATTTAAATAAATAATTAAAAAGAAGATATACTACAAAGCTGTAGTAATCAAAACAGTATAGTGCTGGCACAAAATGAGACACAGAGACCTATGAACAGACTAGAGAGCCCAGAAATAACCTGACACTTCTATAGTCAATTAGTCCATGAAAACGGAGGCAAGACTATACAATGGGGAAAAGACAGTCTTCTTTTTTTTTAATTTTATTTAAATTCATTTTTTAAAATATTTTTTATTATATTATGTTAGTCACCATACAGTACATCCCTGGTTTTTGATGTAAAGTTCGATAATTCATTACTTGCGTATAACACCCAGTGCACCATGCAATACGTGCCCTCCTTACTACCCATCACCAGCCTATCCCATTCCCCCACGCCCCTCCCCTCTGTAGCCCACAGTTTGTTTCTCAGAGTCAATAGTCTCTCATGCTTCATTCCCCCTTTTGATTACCCCCTTTCTTTATCCCTTTCTTCTCCTACCGATCTTCCTAGTTCATATGTTCCATAGATGAGAGAAACCATACTATAATTGTCTTTCTCTGCTTGACTTATTTTGCTTAGCATTACCTCTTCCAGTGCCGTCCATGTTGTAGCAAATGTTGAGAAATCGTTCTTTTTGATAGCTGAATAATATTTCATTGTATATATGGACCACAACTTCTTAATCCAGTCATCTTTTGAAGGGCATCTCGGTTCCTTCCACGATTTAGCTATTGTGGACAGAGCTGCTATGAACATTGGGGTGCATATGGCCCTTCTCTCCACTACGTCTGTATCTTTGGGGTAAATACCCAGTAGTGCAATGGCTGGATCATAGGGTAGCTCAATTTTTAACTTTTTAAGGGACCTCCACACTGTTTTCCAGAGTGGCTGTACCAACTTGCATTCCCACCAACAATGTAGGAAAGATCCCCTTTCCCCACATCCTCTCCAGCAATTGTTGTTTCCTGCCTGGTCAATTTTTGCCATTCTAACTGGCATAAGGTGGTATCTCAGTGTGGTTTTGATTTGAATTTCCCTGATGGCGAATGATTTTGAACATTTTTTCACGTGTCTATTAGCCATTTGTATGTCTTCATTGGAAAAGTGTCTGTTCATATATTCTGCCCATTTTATGATTTGTTTATTTGCTTCTTGTGTATTGAGTTTGAGAAGTTCTTTGTAGATCTTGTATACCAGTCTTTTATCTGTAGCATCATTTGCAAATATATTCTCCTATTCCGTGGGCTGTCTCTTAGTATTTTTGACTGTTTCCTTGGCTGTGCAGAAGCTTTTTATCTTGATGAAGTCCCACAAGTTCATTTTCTCTTTTGTTTCTCTTGCCTTTGGAGATGTGTCATGAAAAAGGTTGCTGTGGCTGATGTTGAATTAATTAACATGTAGTGTATCATTATTTTCAGAGGTAGAGTTCACTTTTTCTTTTTTTAAAATTTTTTTTTGTTTTTTAATAATTTTTTTATTATGTTAGTCACCATACAGAGTTCACTTTTTCATGAGATGCATATAACACCCAGTGCTTAGTACATCACGTGCCCTCTTTAATGCCCATCACCCAGTTACTCCATCTCCCCACCAAGCTCCCCTCCAGCAACCCTTAGTTTTTTCCCTATAGTTAAGAGTCTCTCATGGTTTGTCTCCCTCTCTGATTTCTTATTTTCCCCCCTCCCTTCCCCTATGATCCTCTGCATTGTTTCTTAAATTCCACATATGAGGGAAATCATATGATAATTGTCTTTCTCTGATTGACTTATTTCACTTAGCATAACATCTTCTAGTTTCATTCACATCATCGCAAATGGTTTTGATTTCATTTTTGATAGCTGAGTAATATTCTATGATATATATATCAGCTATTCTTTATGCATATCTGGGCTCTTTCCATAGTTTGGGTATTGTGGACATTGTTGCTATAAACATTGGGTGTAGGTGCCCCTTCAGATCACTATGTTTGTATACTTTGGGTAAATACCTAATAGTGCAATTCCTGGGTCATAACGTAGCTCTACTTTTAACCTTTTGAGGAACCTCCATACTGTTTTCAAGAGTGGATATGTCACATTCCCACCAACAGTGTAAGAAGGTTCCCCTTTCTCTGCATCCTTGCCAACATTCGTTTTGATTTGTATTTCCTTGATGTTGAATGATGTTGAGCATTTTTTCTTGTGTCTGGTGGCCCTTTGTACGTCTACTTTGGAGAAATTTCTGTTCTAGTCTCTTGCCCACTTCCTGATAGGATTTTTGGTTTTTGGATGTTGAGTTTGATGAGTTTTTTATACATCTTGGATACTAGTCCTTTATCTGATAAGATACTTGAAATATCTTCCCCCATTCTGTAGGTTGTCTATTGGTTTTGTCAACTGTTTTCTTTGCTGTGCAAAAGCTTTTTATCCTGATGACGTCCCAATAGTTCATTTTTCTTTTGTTTCCCTTGCCTTTGAAGACATGTCTAGCAAGAGGTTTCTGTGGCTGAGTTCGAAGAGGTTGCTGCCTGTGATGTCCTCTAGGATTTTGATGGATTCCTGTCTCCCATTTAGGTCTTTCTTCCATTTTGAGTTTTCTTTGTGTAGGGTGTAAGAAAATGATCCAATTTCATTCTTCTACATGTGGCTGTCCAATTTTCCCAACACCATTTGTTGAAGAGACTAAGACAGTCTTATCAATAAATGGTGCTGGGAAAACTGGGCAGCTACATGTAGAAGAATGAAATTGAATCAGTCTTTAACACCATACACAAAAATAAACTCAAAATGGATGAAAGACCTAAATGTAAGACCTAAAACTGAAAAATCTTAGAAGAGAACACAGGTTATAATTTTTCTGACATTAGGTGTAGCAACGTTTTTCTTGATGTGCCTCTTCAGGCAAGTGAAATGAAAACAAAAATAAACTATTGGGATTAAATCAACATAAAAACTTTCCACATAACATGGAAGCCATCAAAAAAAATTGAACCTACTGAGTGGGAGAAGATATTTGTAAATGGGAGAAGATAAGATATCCAAACTAAAAAAAGAACTTATATAGCTAAACAGCAAATAAACAATCTGATTTTAAAAAATGGACAGTGGACTTGAATAGACATTTGAAAAAAAAGAGTTACAAATGGTCAACAGACACATGAAAATATGCTCAACATCACTAGTCATCAGGAAAGGCAAACAAAAACCACAAAAAGATATCACCTTACACTTGTCAAAATGGCTAGAATAAATTAAAAAAAAGAAATAAGAAATAACAAATGTTAAAGAGGAAGTGGAGAAAAAGGAACTCTTGAACACTGTTGGTGGGAGTATGAATTGGTACAGCCAATGTGAATAACTGTATGGAGTTTCCTTAAAAATTCAACATAAAAATACCATATGATCTAATAATTCCACTCTTAGGTATTTACCCAAAGAAAAAAAAATGTTATTTCAAAAATATGTATACATTCCCATGTTTATTGCAGCATCACTTACAAAAGCCATGATATGGCAGCAACCCAAGTGTCCATTGATAGATGATTAGATAAGGAAGACATATATATAACGGATAATATTATGTAGCTATAAAAAAGGAAAAGATCATGCCATCTGTGACAACATAGATGAACCAAGAGGGTATTAGGATAACTGAAATAAGTCAGACAGGGAAAGAGGAATACTGTATTATTTCACTCACATGTGGAGTCTAAAAAGCAATCAAGTGAATAAACAAAGAAAAGAATCAGACCTATAAATACAGAGAACAAACTGATCATTGACAGTTGGGAGAAGGTGGGATGTTGCGCAATATGGGTGAAAGGGACTGGGAGATACAGACTTCCTTTTACGGAATGAATAAGTCATGGGAATAAAAAGCACACCATAAGCAATACAGTCAAGAGTGGCTGCACCAGTTTGCATTCCCACCAACAGTGAAAGAGGGTTCCCCTTTCTCCACATCCTCACCGACACTTATTTCTTGTGTTATCTCTAGCCATTTTAACTGGCGTGAGGTGATATCTTATTGTATTTTTTATTTTTATTTACCTGATGATGAGTGATGTTGAGCCTCTTTTCATGTGTGTGGTGGACATCTGTATCTCTTTTTTTGAAAAAAATATCTATTTATGTCTTCTGCCCATTTTTAAATTGGATTATTCATTTTTGGGTTTTATAAGTTCTTTATATATTTTGGATACTAACCCTTTACCAAATATGTCATTTGCAAATACCTGCCCCTTCCTTAGGCTGCCTTTTAGTTTTGTTGATTTTCTCCTTCGTTGTGCAAAAGCTTTTTATCTTGATGAAGTCCTAATAGTTTATTTTTGTTTTTGTTTCCTTTGTGATAGGAGACATCTAGAATGAAATTGCTATGGCTGATGTCAAAGAGGTTATTATCTGTTTTCTCCTCTAGGATTTTTGTGGTTTCAGTCTCACATTTAGGTCTTTCATCCATTTTGAATTTATTTTTGTATATGGTGTAAAAAAAAGTGGCCCAGTTTCATTAGTTTGCATGTTGCCATCCAGTTTGCCAAACACAATTTGATCAAGAGACTGTCTTTTCCCACTGGATATTCTTTCTTCCTTTGTCAAAAATTAATTGACCATATAATTGTGGATTCCTTTCTGGATTTTATATTCTGTTCTATTGATCAATGTGTCTATTATTGAACCAGTACCACACTGCTTTGATCACTACAGCTTTCCAATATAACTTGATTTGCAAAATTGTGATGCCTCTAGCTTTTCTTCTTCAAGGTTGCTTTGGCTATTTGGAGTCTTGTTTCAAAAACATGAGCCTGGAATGTCTTTCCATTACTTTGTGTCCTCTTCGGTTTCTTTAATCAATATTTTATAGTTTTCAAGATAAAGATCTATCACTTCTTTGATTAGGTTTTTTTCCTAGGTGTTTCATGCTTTTTGGTGCAATTGCAAATGAGACTGATTCCTTGAATTCTCCTTCTTGTGCTTCATTATTGGTGTATCTAAATGCCACAGATTTCTGTAGGTTTGTTTTGTATTCTGTGACTTCACTGAATTCGTTTTCCAGTACCAGCAGTTTTTTGGTGGAGTCTTTCAGGTTTTCTATATAGAGTATCATGCCATCTGCAAATAGTGAAAGTTTTACATTTTTCTTGCCAATTTGGATGCCTTTTATTTCTTTTTGTTGCCTGATTACTATGGCTAGGTCTTCCAGTGGTATGTTAAATAACAGTAGTGTGGGTACCTGGGTGGTTCAGTCGGTTAAGCATCTCACTCTTGACTGGCTCTGAGAGTTGTGAGATTGACCCCTGCTCCATGCCAGGTGTGGAGCCTGTTTGAGATTCTCTTTCTCCCTTTCCCTCTGCCTCCCCCCCCCACTCTCTCAAATCAATCAGTCAGTCAGTCAAGCAATCAATCTTTAAAAAAAATAACAGCAATGAGTATCGACATCCTTGTGTTCCTGATTGTAGAAGAAAAGCTCTCAGTTTTTTCCCATTGAGGATGGTCAGCTACTCTGTAAAACACTATAGAGTTCCCTTAAAATGTTACAAATAGAACTACCCTACAATCCAGCAATTGCACTAGTAGATATTTACCCACAGAATACAAAAATGTTAATTCAAAGGGATACATGCACACTGATGTTTATAGTAGCATTATCTACAATAGCCAAATTATGGACACAACCTGTGTGTCCATTGACTAATGAATGGATAAAGAAGATGTGAGATTTCCATATCTACAATCTATAATGAAATATATATATTATATATATATTTATTCATATATATATATGACTATTAGTCATAAAAGGAATGAAATCTTGCCATTTGGAACAACATGGATAAAGCTAGAAAGTGTGATGCTAAGCAAAATATGTCAGAGAAAGACAAATACCATATGATTTCACTCATATGTGGAACTTAAGAAACAAAACAAATGAATATAGGGGTAAAAAGAGAGAGAGATGCAGTCCAAGAAACAGGCTCTTAACTATAGAGAACAAACTGATGTTTACTGGAGGGGAGGTGGGTGGGGGATGAATTACACAGGTGAAGGGGATTATATAAGGAGTGTACTTGTAATGAGCACCAAGTGTTGTATGGAAATTTTGAATCACTGCATTGTATACCTGAAACTAATATTACACTGTATGGCAAATAACTGGAATTTAAATAACAACTTAAAAAAAGAAATATTATCAATATATTGTAATACAATGATAATGAATCTGTGGTCCAATAGTAGCTACAGTAGTGGTGAGCATAGCTTAATGTTTAAGGTTGTTGTATCACTATGCTGTGTATCTAAAACTAATGTAATATTGTGTCAACCATAGTCAAAAAATTTCTAAAAGCAAAAAAATCCTCCATGACTGAATCAGTGAGAAATAGAAAATCTGATGAGACTAATTACTAGTAATGAAACTGAATCATTAATTAAAAGACTCCCAGAAAACAAAGTCTAGGACCAGATGGCTTCATAAGTGAATTATACCAAAATTTTAAACAGTTAATACCCATTCTTCTCAAACTATTCCAAAAAATTTAGGAGGAAGAAATGCCCCCAAGCTCATTCTATGAGTCCAGCCTTACCATGGTATGAAAACCAGACAAATTCACTCAAAAGAAAAGTGGAGATAAATATCCCTGATGAGCATAGATGCAAATATATTCAACAAAATATTAGCAAACATATTCGTCAAAACATTACAAGGCTCATACATCATGATTTTCTGGGATTTATTCCAGGGATTCAAGGATGGTTCAATACCCACAAGACAATCAACTGACACACCATGTTAATAAAGGATAAAAATATCATCCTAATAGATGCAGAAGAAACTTTTGAAGAAATTTATCATCCATTTATGATTTTAAAAAACTCAAAAAGTGGATATAGAGGGAATGCACCTCAACATAATAAAGACCATATATGAAAAACTCACAGCTAACGTCATGCTCAATGGTGAAAAATTGGGAGGTTTTCTTCTAAGATCAGCAACAAAACAAGGATGTTCACTCTCACCATTTTTATTCAACACAGTTTGGGGGTCCTATATACAGCAATTAGCAAGAAAAAGAAATAAAAGGCATTTGACTGGTAAGCAAGAAGTAGAACTGTCACTATTTGCAGATGACACGATACTATATATAGAAAACCCTAAAGAATCCACCAAGAAACCAAAAAAGCCAATAAAATGAATGCAAAAAAGCTTCAGGATACAAAATCAATATATAAAAATATATTGTGTTTCTATACACTAATAAAGAACTACAGAAGGTATGAAAAAAACCCATGTACAATAGTATCAAAAAGAATAAAATACATAGGATTAAACTTAATTGAGATGAAAGACCTGCACTCTGAAAACTGTCAAACATTGATGAAAGAAATTGAACATGACACAAATTAATGGAAAGACTATTGTGTTTATGGATTGGAAAAATTGATATTGTTACAATATACATACTGCCCAAAACAATCTGCAAATTCAATGCAATCCCTAACAAAATATTAACAGTGTTTTTCACAGAACTAGAACACGTAATCCTCAAATTTGTATGGAAATAAGCAAAGCAATCTTGAAAAAAGAAAAACAATGCTGGAGGTATCACAATCCCAGATTTCAAACTACACTACTCAGCAACAGCAATCAAATCAAATCAGTATGGTACCGGCACAAAACCAGACACATAGATCAATAGAATGCAATAGAAAGCCCAGAAACAAACCCATGTTAGGGGAGAACTAAGATGGCAGCATACTAGGAGGACCCTAGGATTGCCTCATCCCTTGAATACAGCTAGATATCTATCAAATCATTCTGAATACCCAAGAAATCAACCTGAAGACTGACAGAACAAACTGCACAACTAGAGGGAGGGAAGGGGCCACATTGAGGAAGGAAGGAAGTATAGAGACATGGTTTGGGGGAGAAACAGATCATGGGGGCTTGGGAGGGGAAGGAGGCCTGCTCACAGAGAAAGGCAAGAGAGAATGGAGTGCACAAGGATATGCACAAAGAGAACACTTCCCCAAGGGCTTTGGCTGGGAAAATGACAGGGACTGATTTTCTTGAGTGTTTGCAACCAACGGGGATCAAGGACTGCAGTTTCAGAGGTCAAGGGCCTTGGCTGGGATAGAGAGCTGAGAGTGCTTCCCTACTTCTGGGGATAAGACAGGTAAGCAACAGCAGGGCAGATAGTGTGATCTGAGGATTGCCTAAGGCACACAAGGAGAGACTGTTTGCTCTTCTTGGAATGGATCTATGGGAGGTGGTGTGAACAGAGATACCCCTCAGGGGACAAAAGAGCCAGCAGGTGCCATTTCCCTCCCCCACCTCTCAGCATAGGTGCAGAGAAACCTGCTGAGGACAGTTAACCTGGACACTGGCTGTTTAGCCTGCTTTGCTCCAAATCCCAAACCCCTGCACTCTGGCATGACTGCTGTTCTTTGTCAAACCTGCATCAGTCCCAGGGTGGCAAGACTCTCCCCCAGAAGACCAGCACAGGCCCCCACCAGAGCAAGTCTTTAAAGTTTGGAATTTTATTTTTAATTTTTAAAAAAGATTTTATTTATTCATCTGAGAGAGAGACAGAGACACAGAGAGAGAGAGAGAGAGAGAACATAAGCAGGGGGGAGCAAAGGGAGAGGGAGAAGCAGGCTCCCCGCCGAGCATGGAGCCCACTGTGGGGCTCAATCCCAGACCCTGGAATCATGACCTGAGCCAAAGGCAGATGCTTAATCGACGGAGCCACTCAGTTGCCCAACTTTGGAGTTTTAAAAGTCAGTAGACTTGTCTGGGTTAGAGCCAAAAATGCACTGCACTGCTCCAGACAGTCAAACAAACTGGAGTGCATGAGGGGAAACTATTTGCTCTTCTGGGAATGCTTCCCTGAGAGCAGTAAGCACAGAGACCTCTCTCCAGGATCAGACAGGCTGGTTGGCACTCTTTCTCTCCCCCGGCCCTCAGCATAAACCAACTTCAATAAACAGCACAGCACCAACACTGACTGCTTAACCTGCTTACACCAAATACTGCCCCCCCCGCACTCTGCTGGTACTGCTTTTCTCAAGCAAGGGTGCTTAAATACCAGCACAGTGGACCCCTTCCCCAGAAGTCTAGCAGAAACCACTGCATGCACCACATCTACTGACTACAGAGTTCTGCAAGTCTTCAATTCTAGTGGAAGTAGTGTTAGGTCTCATTTAACAAGCAGACCAAAGCACAGCTAGTTAAAACTCACCACTCTCTGGCTAAGGTCCACACACTGCCCACTTCAGGCAAGGAAAGCCTCTGCAGACAGCTGACCTAAGGAACAAAGCAGCCAAAACACAGCAGCAGAGTGCATGCAGCACACACCAGAGGCATTCTCTGAAACACTAGGCCCTGGACACTATATAACCTCTTCTTCATAAAGCCATTGCTTTTGGGAGCAGAAGAAACAACAGGCAATTCTAACACACAGAAGAAGACAGAGAACTAGACAAAATGCCAACATGGAGGAATTCATCACAAAATAAAGAACAAGGAAAGATCACAGCCAGATGTGTAATTGAAACAGATATAAGTAATATGCCTGATGCAGAATTTAAAGCAACAGCCATTATACAGCAACGTTATAAGGATACTCAGCAGGCTAGAGAAAAGACTGAGAGACATCAGGGAGATCCTTATTGCAGAGATAAAAACTAAAAAACAATCAGGCAGAAATGAAAAATGCAGTATCTGAGAATCGAAACTGAGTGGATGTAATGACCACAAGGAGGGAAGAAGCAAAGGAATGAATTAGTGATATACAAGATAAAATTAAGGAAAATAATGCAGCTGAACAAAATAGAGAAAAAAGAAAGATGGACCACAAGAGTAGACTTAGGGAACTCAGTGACTCCATCAAACATAATAACATTCATATCATAGGAGTCCCAGAAGAACAAGAGAGAAAAGGGGGCAGAAGGTATATTTGAGGAAATAATAGCTGAAAACTTCCCTAATCTTGGGAGAAAATAGACAATCAAATAAAAAAAAGCAGGCCAACAGCAAGACATATTGTAGTTAAATTTACAAAATAGAGTGATAAAGAAAAAATCCTAAAAGCAGCAAGACAAAAAGAATCCCTAACTTACAAGGAAAAACCCATAAGGTTAGCTGCAGATCTCTCCACAGAAACTTTGCAAGCCAGAAGAGAGTGGTGTTATATATTAGAAATGCTGAATGGCAAAAATCTGCAGCCAAGAATATTCTATCCATCAAAGCTATCATTCAGAACAGAAGGAGAGGCATAGAGTTTTCCAGACAAACAAAAACTAAAGGAGTTTGTGACCACTAAAACATCCCTGCAAGGAATATTAAAGGGAACTCTTTGCATGCAAAGGAAAGACCAAAAGTGTAAAGGACTGGAAAGGAACAGAGAAAATTCTCCAGAAACAATGACAAAACAAGTAAGAAAAGTGATCTAAATACATGTCTATCAATAATTATTCTGAATGTAAAAGAAATAAACATCCAAACAAAAGACAGGGTGTCAGAATGGACTTAAAAAAAAAAGACCCATCTATATACTGCCTACATGAGATTCATTTTAGACTTAAAGACACCTGCAGATTGAAAGTAAAGGGATGGAAAAATATTTATCATGCAAATCGATGTAAAAGAAAGCAGGAGTAACGATACCTATATCAGACAAACTAGATTTTAAACCAAAGAGTGTAACAAGAGATGAAGAAGGACACTATATAATAATAAAGAGTACTATCCAACAAGAAGGTCTAAAAATTGTAAATATTGATGCTCCCAACATGAGAATACCCAAATATATGAAACAATTAATAACAAACACAAAAGAACTCATCGAGAATAGTACAATAATACTAGGGAACTTTAACACCCCACGGACATTGAAGAACAGGTCATCTAGGCAGAAAATCAACTAGGAAAAAATGGCTTTGAATGACACACTCCACCAGATGGACTTAACAGATATATTCAGATCATTTCATCCTAATGCAACAGAATGCATATTCTTTTCAAATGCACATAGGACATTATCCAGAATAGATCACAAATCAGGCCCCAACAAGTACAAAAAGATCAAATTCATACCATGGATATTTTCTGACCACAATGCTATGAAACTTGAAGTCAATGACAAGAAAAAATCTAGAAGGACCACAAATACATGCAGGTTAAAGAACATACTACTAAAGAATTAATGAGTCGACCAGTCAATAAAAAAAATACATGGAAACAAATGAAAATGAAAACACATTTGTCCACAACCTTTGGGATGCAACAAAAGCAGTCATAAGAGGAAAGTTTCCTCAGCTGCCCAGGATCGGGGGGAGGGGTAAGGTGGGACAAGGCACACTTGAATGGCTAGCTTGGTGGTGGTGGAGCCAGTAGGCCCCCCACACCTTCCTGGTGACAAGCTTAGAAAATCTCAGCCTACATTAAGATGTTTGCATATGAGGAATATATACTTCCAAGTAACAGAAGGAAAAGCAATGGCAGGAGGAGTTAAGACGGCAGAGGAGTAGGGGGACCCCAAGTTTGCCTTGTCCATCAAGTGAAGCTAGATAATTATCAAATCATTCTGAATACCCAAGAAATCAATCTGAGGACCAAGAGAAGAAAACTACAAGTCTACAAGTAGAAAAGTGACCCTTCTGGAAGGTAGGAGGTACAGAGAGTTGATTTGGGGGAGATAAGACCTGCAGATGCTGTGGAGGGAAGGAAGCCTTGCTTACTGAGACTATTGCAAGGTATTGCAAGCAACAGAGCACAAAATTGGAAATTTCAGAAGTCCACTACTGCCAGGCTTGTGCCTGGCCTAAAGGGGCTCCAGTGGGGAAGGACAGAGATCCAGGAGCCAACAGCATGATCTGAGGATCCCCTGGGTAACAAGAAGAACTGGTGGTATCAATGTGCTGCACTGTTCCCAGGCACAGGAGTGGGGATGCCTGCTGGGTGCCAGCTTTTTGGCTCCACATTACAGTAAACTCTAAACTGCTATTCAATAATGCAATTATTTTCCTGGGATGGGCTGGTAAATGGCAAAAGCACAGCAAAACCCTCTCCAAGAGGATCAGCATGGGTCTGCACCGTGGGAGTCCCTAAAATTTGGAGTTTTGAAACCCAGCAGTGGGCCTGAGATAAAACACAGGCATACAGTGCTTCTTAGCAGGTTGATGGTTTGGACAAGACAAGGTGAAGGCAGGGATCTGACAGAAGCTGGGGACACAAGAGGGGAGATAGTTTGCTCTTCTGTCAGGGCTTCCTGAAGAATGTGGGGCACAAACAAGAGAGTGTGGTGAGACCACAACACAATTTTGTATCCTGCTCATCAGCAAGGACAGACCTCAGTGAGTTAAACAGCACCACCAAGTGTAGAATGGAGCTGCTTACATGAAGCTTTGCAAACTTGCACCCAGTAGGTGCATTTCCAATAGGGCAAGTGGGCCTGAGAATCAGTGCAACAGGCCCCTCTCCCAGAAGACAAGCACAAGCTCCTCCCCTGCACGAACTCTACTGATCATAGAGCAAACCTCCAGTTCTAAGGGAAATATGATATAACTTCCTTTTTATTTTTATTGTTTTATTTTATTTTATTTTTATGTTTTATAATATTTTTATTATATTATGTTCGTCACCATACAGTACATCCCTAGTTTTTGATGTAAAGTTCCATGATTCATTACTTGCGTATAACACCCAGTGCACCATGCAATATGTGCCCTCCTTAATACCCATCACCAGCCTATTTATTTTATAATTCCTTTTTTATTTTTTATTTTTAAAAATTTTAATTCTATATATTTATATATTTTTAAAATATATTTTTTTATTTTTATGTTTTGGATCTAGGTTCTTTTAACATGCAGACCAAAACACACCTAGGATCTAGCTTTTTTTTTAATCTGGAAAAAATGACAAGACAAAGGAATTCACCCCAAAAGAAAGAACAGTGAGTAAAAGTAATAGCCAAGGATTTAGTAAATACAAATATAAGTAAGTTGGCTGAACTAGAATTTTAAATATATATATATATAAAGATATTTACTGGACTTGAAAAAAGCATAGAAGACACTGGAGAGTCCCTTACTAAGATAAAAGAACTAAAATCTAGTCAGACTGAAATTAAAAATGCTAAAACCAAGATGCAACCCCAAATAGGTGCCATGAAAATGAGAGGAAGAATGAAGCAGAAGAATGAATCAGTGATACAGGAGAGAAAATTATGGAAAACAATGCAGCTGAAAGGAAGAGGAAGAAAAAGATAAAGGACCATGAAGGTAGATATAGGGAACTCAGCAACTCCTTCAAACATAATAACATTCATATCATAGGAGTCCCAGAAAAGGAAGAGAGAGCTAAAGGGGCAGAAGTTCTATTCAAACAAATTATAGCTGAAAAATTCCCTAATCTTGGGAAGGATGCAGACATCTAAATCCAAGCAGCACAGAGAACTCCCATTAAATTCAACAAAAGCAGGCCATTACCAAGGCATATCAGTCAAATTCGCAAAACACACAGACAAGGAAAGACTCCTGAAAGCAGCTAGGGAAAATAGTCACTACCTACAAGGGAGGAGAAATCAGGTATACAGCAGATTTTTCCATGGAAACATGGCAGGTCAAAAAGAAGTAGCAGGAAATATTCAACACACTGAATGGTAAATATATGCAGCCAAGAATTGTTTATCTAGCAAGACTGCCATTCAGAATAGGAGAGATAAAGAGTTTCCCAGACAAACAAAAGTAAAGGACTTCATGACCAGTAAACCAGCCCTGCAAGAAATTTTAAGGGGGGGGGCACTTTGAGTGGAGAAATAAAAGACCAAAAGCAACAAAAACTAGAAAGGACCAGAGGACATCACCAGAAACGCCAACTCTACAGGTAACACAATGGCACTAAATTCATATATTTCAACAATCACTCTGAATGTAAATGGACTAAATGCTCCACCCAAAAGACATAGGGCATCAGAATGGATAAAAAAAATAGATCTATCTATATGCTGCCTACAAGAGACTCATTTTAGACCTAAAAGACTCATTTAGACCAAGAGACTCGTTAATACCTAAAGATATTTGCATATTGAAAGTAAGGGATAGAAATCTATCATGCTAATGGATGACAAAAGAAAGCTGAAATAGCCATACTTGTAACACAGAAACTAGATCTTAAAACAAAGACTGTAACTAGGGATGAAGAAGGGCATTTAGTCATAATCAAAGTGTCTATCCATCAAGAAGATCTAACACTTGTAAATATCTATGCCCCCAAGTTGGGAACACCCAGATACATAAATCAATTAATAACAAACATAAAGAAACTCATTGATAATATAATAATAGTATGGCATTTAGCATCCCACTTACAACAATGGACTAATGATCTAAGCAGAAAATCAACAAGGAAACAATGGCTTTGAATGAAACACTGGACCAGATGGACTTAACAGATATATTCAGAGCATTTCATCCTAAAGCAGCAGAATACATTCTTTTTGAGTGCACATGGAACGTTCTCCAGAAGAGATCACATACTGGGTCACAAATCAGGCCTCAGCAAATACAGAAAGATCAGAATCATACGATGCATATTTTCAGACCAGATCACAGCCCTACGAAACTTGAATTCAAACCACAAGAAAACATTTGGAAAGATCACAAATACATGGAGGGTAAAGAACATCCTACTAAAGAATGAATAAGTTGACCAGGAAATTAAAGAAGAAATTAAAAACTATATGGAAGCAAATGAAAATGAAAATAGGATGGTCCAGGGGCACCTGGGTGGCACAGCGGTTGGGCATCTGCCTTCGGCTCAGGGCGTGATCCCGGCATTATGGGATTGAACCCCACATCAGGCTCCTCTGCTATGAGCCTGCTTCTTCCTCTCCCACTCCCCCTGCTTGTGTTCCTTCTCTCGCTGGCTGTCTCTATCTCTGTCGAATAAATAAATAAAATCTTAAAAAAAAAAAAAAAGAAAATAGGATGGTCCAAAACGTTCGGGATGCAACAAAGGCAGTCATAAGAAAGAAGTATATAGCAATACCAGCTTATCTAAAGAACCAAGAAAAAAATCTCAAACACACAACCTAATCTTACCCCCAAAGTAGCTAGAAAAAGAAAGGCAAATAAAGCCTATAACCAGTAGAAGAAGGGAAATAATAAAGATTAGAGAAAAAATAAACTATACGGAATTTACATGGAAACAAACAAGCAAACAAAAAAACAGTAGAACAGATCAACAAAACTAAGAGCTGGTTCTTCAAAAGAATTAACAAAATTGATAAACCCCTAGTCAGATTTATCAAAAAGAAGAGAAAGGATGCAAATAACTAAAATCACAAATGAAAGAGAAGAGATCACAACCCACACCACAGAAATACAAAAAAAAAATAAAAAACCATAGGAGGATATTATGAACAAAATATATGCAAACAAACTGGGCCATCTGGAAGAAACGGACAAATTCCCAGAAATATACAAACTACTAAAACTGAAACAGGAAGAAATAAAAAAAATTTTGAATAAACTGATAACCAGTATGAAATGGAATCAGTAATAAAAAGTTTCTGAACTAACAAAAGTTCAAGGTCAGATGGTTTCCCAGGGAAATTATACCATACATTTAAAGAAGAGTTAATACCTATACTTCTTAAATTGTTCACAAAAAATAGAAATGGAAGGAAAGCTTCTAAACTCCATTATGAGGCCAGCATTATAGTGATTCCAAAACCAACGACCCCAGTAAAAAGAAGAATTACAGGCCAATATCCCTGAGGAACATGGATGTAAAAAATCTCAACAAGATAATAGAAAACTAAATCCAACAGTGTATTAAAAGAATTATTCACCACAATCAAGTGCGATTTATTTCTGGGCTGCAGGGGTGGTTCGATATGCCCAAATCAATCAATGTGACACACCACGTTAATAAAAGAAAGGATAAAAAACATATGATCTCACTAGATGCTGAAAAGGCATTTGACAAAATACAGCATCCATTCTTGATGAAAACCCTCAGAAAAATAAGGAGAGATGGAACCTACCTCAACATCATAATAGCCATTTATGAAAGACCCACAGCTAATGCATCCTTAATTGGGAAAAACAGACCTTTCCCTCGATAGTCAGGAACAAGACAGGGACGTCCACTCTCACCATTTCTATTTAACATAATACTGGAAGTCTTAGCTTTAGTACTTAGACAATAAAAAGAAATAAAAGCACCCAAATTGGCAAGGAAGAAGTCAAACTTTTACTATTTGCAGACAATATGATACTATATGTAAGAAACCCAAAGACTCAATGAAAAAAATTGCTAGAACTAATACATGAATTCATCAAAGTCACAAGGTATAAAATCAATGCACAGAATTCCTTTGCATTTCTATACACCAATAATGAAGTAGCAGAAAAAGAAATCAAGAAATTGATCCCTTTACAATTGCACCAAAAACTATAAGACACCTAGGAATAAATCTAACCAAAAAGGTAAAAGATCTCTACCCTGAAAATAATAGAAAACTTATGAAAGAAATTGAAGTGAACACAAAGAAATGAAAAAACATTCTATGTTCATTATTAAAGTGTCTATACTATCCAGAGTAATATACATAAAATTCAATCTCCATCAAAATGTTACCATCATTTTTCACAGAGCTTGAACAAACATTCCTAAAATTTCTATGGAATGACATGTAAAGACTCCAATAGCCAAAGTAATCTTAAGAAAGAAAAATGAAGCTGGAGGCAGCATGATTCCAGACTTTGAGTTATGTTGCAAAGCTGTAGTCTTCAAGACAATATGGTACTGGCACAAAAACAGACACATAGATCAGTGGAACAGAATAGAAAACCCAGAAACTGACCTATAACTATATGGTCAATTAATTTTTGAAAAAGCAGGAAAGAATACCTAACGGAAAAAAAGACAGTCTCTTCAACCCATGGTGTTGGGAATACTGGACAGCAACATGCAAAAGAATAAAACTGAAACACTTTCTTACACCACACACAAAAACAAATTCAAAATGGATTAAGAACCTAAGTATGAGACCTGAAAACATAAAAATCCTAGGAGAGAGAATAGGCAGTAGCTTCTCCAACATCGGCCATAGCAGCTTTTTCCTAGATATGCCCCTGAAGCAAGGGAAACAAAAGCAAAATGAACTATTGGGACTTCATCAAGATAAAAAAGCATCTTCACAGCAAAAGAAACAATCAACAAAACTAACAGGCAGCCTATGGAATGAGAGAAAATATTTGAAAATGACATATCTGATAAAGGTTCAGTATCCAAAATCTATAAGGGCCTTATCAAACTGAACACCCCAAAACCAAATGATCCATTTAAGAAATGGGCAGAAGACATGAATAGACGTTTTTCCAAAGAAGATATACTGATGACTAGCAAACACATGAAAACATGCTCAATATCACTCATCATCAGGGAAAAACAAATCAAAATCATGATGAGATACCACCTCACACCTGTTAGGATGGCTAAAATTAACAACACAAAAAACAACAGATGTTAACAAAGACACAGATAAAGAGGACCTTCTTATGCTGTTGGTGGGAATGCTAACTGGTACAGTCACTCTGGAAAACAGTATGAAGGTTCCTCAAGAAGTTAAAAATAGAACTACCTTACAATCCAGCAATTGCACTACTAGGTATTTAGACATATGATACAAAAATACAGAGTCAAAATGATACACGCACTTTGATGTTTATAGCAGCATTATCAACAATAGTCAAATTATGGAAAGTGCCCAAATGTCCATTGGCTGATGAATGGGTAAAGAAGATGTGGTCCATATATATATAATGGAATATTGGTCAGCCATAAAAGAGAATGAAATCTTGCCATTTGTAATGATGTGGATGGAGCTAGAGTATATTACGCTAAGCGAAAAAAGTGAGTCAGAGAAAGAGAAATACCATATGATTTCACTCATATGGGGAATTTAAGAAACAAAACAGATGAAAGTATGGGAAGAAGAAAATAAAGAGAGAGACAGGGAAATAAGCCATAAGGGATTCTTAATGATAGAGAACAAACCGAGGGCTGATGGATGATGGGTCACAAATGGGCTAAATGGATGATGGGTATTAAGGAGGGCACTTGTTATGATGAGATGGATGTTATATTGAAGTGACGAATCAGTTGGAGTTAAGATGGCGGAGGAGTAGGGGACCCCTTTTTCAGCCGGTCCCCTGAGTCGAGCTGGATAGGTACCAGACCAGCCTATATAACCACGGAATCAGCCTGAGACGCAGGATGATGCATCTGGATCTCTACAAATGAACATCTCCAGCGCTGAGTATTGAGGTACCAAGAGGGGAGCTGTAAACCGTGCACGGATATCGGAAGATAAACGGAAGGGGGAGGGAGCCGCCGCATTTGGGCGCCGGGAAGCGGCAGCCACCTGCACGGGGGAGCGGGCGGACACACAGAGGGCACCCACGAGAGAGCGGACTGAGACCGGGTGAGCCATGAACGCGCGGGCCACCAGGCATCTCCCGGAACACCGGAATCCCGGTGTGCTCACGGGATCCAGACTGAGACCGGGAACTCCCGGAGTGCGCGCGGGGCGGCTGGCGGCTGGCGGGCCACCTGCACGGGGGAGCGGGCGGACTCGCGGTCGGCACCCGCGAAACAGCAGGCTGAGACCCTGAACCGGGTGCGCGCGCCACCAGGCTTCTCACGAAACTCCGGAATCGAGGTGTGCTCACCGGGCATAGACTGAGACCCGGAGACCCGGGAGCGCGCGGGGCGGCAGGTGGCTGGCGGCATTAGAAACACAAAGGACAGAGACACGCTGGCCCTGGAAGTGAGGGCAGGGCCGCCGAGTTGGTGCGCACATCCTGGGACGGCCGCAGGGTTGAGCAGCACCAACAGTAACAGAGTTAAAGTGGCCAGAACATCAGTGGAGAACGGGCCGCAATCCCTCTGTTCTGCGACAATGCAGCCTCTGCTGCTCTGACCCTCAGAAGAGGCATAGCCGGCCGCCAGGGAAAGCCGCCAGAGAACAAAAGCCCGGAAATACCGGCTCAGAGAGTGCCCATCCCCATCCCCCCTCGCAGGGGACACGGAGACTCTAACCAAACAGGGTTGCCTGAGTATCGGCGTGGCAGGCCCCTCCCCCAGAACACAGAAGGCAGGCTGAAAAATCAAGAAGCCCACAACCCGGGCGCCTGGGTGGCGCAGTCATTGAGCGCCTGTCTTCCGCTTAGGGCGTGATCCCGGCGTTCCGGAAAGGAGTCCCTCATCGGGCTCCTCCGCTGGGAGCCTGCTTCTTCCTCTCTCACTCCCCTGCTTCTGTTTCGTTCTTGCTGACTGTCTGTCTCCCTCTCTCAGATAAGTAAATAAATAAAATCTTTAAAGAAGAAGCCCACATCTCTAAGATCCCTATAAAACAAGGGGCACGGCCTGGGACCCAGTCAATAATTTTGGGCTCTGGAAACCCCGCAACCTCTCTTCATCAGAATGACAAGAAGGAGAAGCTCCCCCCAGCAAAGAAAAGACAGTGAGTCAGTGGCCTCTGCCACAGAAGTAACGGATATGGATGTAACCAAATTATCAGAAATGGAATTCAGAGTAACAAAGGTCAAGATAATGAGTAGACTTGAAAAAAGTATTCAGGAAAATATTACTGAGAATATACAATCCCTAAGGGCGGAAATGAGAGCGAATTTGACAGAAATTAAAAATTCTATGAGCCAAATGCAGGCAAAACTAGAGGCTCTGACGGCCAGAGTCATGGAAGCGGAGGAAAGGGTTAGTGAATTGGAGGATGGGTTAATAGAGGAAAAAATAAAAATAGAAGATGGTCTTAAAAAAATCCACGCCCACGAATGTTGGCTACGGGAGATTACTGACTCAACGAAACGATCCAATGTTAGAATCATCGGCATCCCCGAGGGGGTGGAGAAAAACAGAGGTCTAGAAGAGATATTTGAACAAATTGTAGCTGAAAACTTCCCTAATCTAGCAAGGGAAACAAACATTCGTGTCCAAGAGGCAGAGAGGACCCCTCCCAAGCTCAACCATGACAGACCTACACCACGTCACGTCATAGTACAATTCGCAAATATGAGATCCAAGGAAACAGTATTGAAAGCGGCCAGGGCAAAGAAATTTCTCACGTACCAAGGCAAAGGCATCAGAATTACATCAGACCTGTCTACACAGACCTGGAATGAGAGAAAGGGTTGGGGGAGCATTTTTAAAGCTCTTTCAGAGAAAAACATGCAGCCAAGGATCCTTTATCCAGCAAGGCTGTCATTCAGAATTGATGGAGAAATAAAGACATTTCAGAATCGACAGTCACTAGCCAATTTCGTAACCACGAAACCAGCCCTACAGGAGATATTACGGGGGGTTCTATAAAAGTAAAAAGGCCCCAAGAGTGATACAAAACAGAAAGTCACAGCCAATACAAACAAAGACTTTACTGACAACATGGCAGAATTAAAAGCATATCTCTCAGTACTCAGCGTTAACATTAATGGTTTAAATTCTGGTTTCAAACGCCACAGGGTTGCAGATTGGATAAAAAGAAATGACCCATCCATTTGCTGTCTACAAGAGACTCATTTCGAACCCAAAGATGCATTCAGACTGAGAGTAAGGGGATGGAGTACCATCTTTCATGCAAATGGACCTCAAAAGAAAGCTGGGGTAGCAATTCTCATATCAGATAAATTGGATTTTAAACTACAGACTATAGTTAGAGATGCAGAAGGGCACTATATTATTCTTAAAGGAAGTATTCAACAAGTGGATATGACAATTATAAATATATATGCCCCCAACAGGGGAGCAGCAAGATACACAAGCCAACTCTTAACCAGAATAAAGAGACATATAGATAAAAATACATTAATAGTAGGGGACCTCAACACTCCACTCTCAGAAATAGACAGAACACCCTGGCAAAAACTAAGCAAAGAATCAAAGGCTTTGAATGCCATACTCGACGAGTTGGACCTCTTAGATATATATAGAACACTACACCGCAGAACCAAAGAATACTCATTCTATTCTAATGCCCATGGAACATTTTCAAGAATAGACCATGTTCTGGGACACAAAACAGGTCTCAGCCGATACCAAAAGATTGAAATTATCCCCTGCATATTCTCAGACCACAACGCTCTGAAATTGGAACTCAACCACAAGGAAAAATTTGGAAGAAACTCAAACACTTGGAGACTAAGAACCATCCTGCTCAGGAATGACTCGATAAACCAGGAAATCAAAAATCGAATTAAACAATTTATGGAGACCAACGAGAATGAAAACACAACGGTCCAAAACCTATGGGATACTGCAAAGGCAGTCCTAAGGGGGAAATACATAGCCATCCAAGCCTCACTCAAAAGAATAGAAAAATCTAAAATGCAGTTTTTATATTCTCACCTCAAGAAGCTGGAACAGCAACAGAGGGACAGGCCTAATCCACGCACAAGGAAGCAGTTGACCAAAATTAAAGCTGAAATCAATCAAGCAGAAACCAGAAGTACAGTAGAGCAGATCAACAGGACTAGAAGCTGGTTCTTGGAGAGAATCAATAAAATTGACAGACCACTGGCAAGACTTATCCAAAAGAAAAGAGAAAGGACCCAGATTATTAAAATTATGAATGAAAAAGGAGAGGTCACGACGAACACCATTGAAATTGGAAGGATTATTAGAAATTTTTATCAACAGCTATATGCCAATAAACTAAGCAATCTGGAAGAGATGGAATCCTTCCTGGAAACCTATAAACTACCAAGATTGAAAAAGGAAGAAATTGATTTCTTAAACAGGCCAATTAATTATGAAGAAATTGAGTCAGTGATAAACAACCTTCCAAATAACAAAACTCCAGGCCCAGACGGTTTTCCTGGGGAATTCTACCAAACATTCAAAGAAGAAATAATACCTATTCTCCTAAAGCTATTTCAAAAAATAGAAACAGAAGGAAAGCTACCAAACTCATTCTATGAGGCCAATATTACCTTGATCCCCAAACCAGGCAAAGACCCCCTCAAAAAGGAGAATTACAGACCGATTTCCCTAATGAATATGGACGCCAAAATCCTCAACAAGATACTTGCTAATAGAATCCAACAGTTCATTAAAAGGATTATCCACCACGATCAAGTGGGATTCATACCTGGGATGCAAGCGTGGTTCAATATTCGCAAATCAATCAGCGTGATACATCATATCAACAAGAAAAGACTCAAGAACCATATGATCCTCTCAATCGATGCCGAAAAAGCATTTGACAAAATACAGCATCCTTTCCTGATTAAAACCCTTCAGAGTGTAGGAATAGAAGGTACATTTCTCAATCTCATAAAAGCCATCTATGAAAAGCCTACTGCAAATATTATTCTCAATGGGGAAAAGCTGGAAGCCTTTCCCCTAAGATCAGGAACACGACAAGGATGCCCACTCTCGCCACTATTATTCAACATAGTACTAGAAGTCCTTGCAACAGCAATCAGACAACAAAAAGGGATCAAAGGTATTCAAATCGGCAAAGAAGAAGTCAAAATGTCTCTCTTCGCAGACGACATGATACTCTATATGGAAAACCCAAAAGAAGCCACTCCCAAACTATTAGAAGTTATAGAGCAATTCAGTAACGTGGCGGGATACAAAATCAATGCTCAGAAATCAGTTGCATTTCTGTACACGAATAACGAGAACGAAGAAAGAGAAATCAGGGAATCCATCCCATTTACAATAGCACCAAAAACCATACGTTACCTTGGAATTAACTTAACCAGAGATGTAAAGGACCTTTATTCTAGAAACTATAAATCACTCTTAAAAGACATTGAGGAAGACATAAAAAGATGGAAAGATATTCCATGCTCATGGATCGGAAGAATTAACATAGTTAAAATGTCCATGCTACCCAGAGCAATCTACACTTTCAATGCTATCCCGATCAAAATACCGAGAACGTTTTTCAAAGAACTGGAACAAATAGTCCTTAAATTTGTATGGAACCAGAAAAGACCCCGAATCTCCAAGGAACTGTTGAAAAGGAAAAACAAAGCTGGGGGCATCACAATGCCGGATTTCGAGCTGTACTACAAAGCTGTGATCACAAAGACAGCATGGTACTGGCACAAAAACAGACACATAGACCAATGGAACAGAATAGAGGGCCCAGAAATGGACCCTCACCTCTTTGGGCAACTAATATTTGATAAAGCAGGAAAAAACATCCGGTGGGAAAAAGACAGTCTCTTCAATAAATGGTGCTGGGAAAATTGGACAGCTACATGCAAAAGAATGAAACTTGACCACTATCTCACACCATACACAAAAATAAACTCCAAATGGATGAAAGACCTCGATGTGAGACAGGAATCCATCAAAATTCTAGAGGAGAACATAGGCAGCAACCTCTACAACATCAGCCAAAGCAACCTTTTTCATGATACATCCCCAAAGGCAAGAGAAACAAAAGATAAAATGAATTTATGGGACTTCATCAAGATTAAAAGTTTCTGCACATCCAAGGAAACAGTCAGAAAAACTAAGAGGCAGCCCACGGAATGGGAGAATATATTTGCAAATGACACTACAGATAAAGGACTGGTATCCAAGATCTACAAAGAACTTCTCAAACTCAATACACGAGAAACAAATAAACAAATCAAAAAATGGGCAGAAGATATGAACAGACACTTTTCCAATGAAGACATACAAATGGCTAACAGACACATGAAAAAATGTTCAAAATCATTAGCCATCAAGGAAATTCAAATCAAAACCACACTGAGATACCACCTTACGCCAGTTAGAATGGCAAAAATAGACAAGGCAAGAAACAACAATTGTTGGAGAGGATGTGGAGAAAGGGGATCCCTCCTACATTGTTGGTGGGAATGCAAGTTGGTACAGCCACTCTGGAAAACCGTGTGGAGGTCCCTTCAAAAGTTAAAAATTGAGCTACCCTATGATCCAGCCATTGCACTACTGGGTGTTTACCCCAAAGATACAGACGTAGTGAAGAGAAGGGCCATATGCACCCCAATGTTCATAGCAGCAATGTCCACAATAGCTAAATCGTGGAAGGAGCCGAGATGCCCTTCAACAGATGACTGGATTAAGAAGTTGTGGTCCATATATACAATGGAATATTACTCAGCAATCAGAAAGAATGAGTTCTCAACATTTGCTACAACATGGACGGCACTGGAGGAGATAATGCTTAGTGAAATAAGTCAAGCAGAGAAAGACAACTATCATATGATTTCTCTCATCTATGGAACATAAGAACTAGAATGATCAGTAGGGGAAGAAAGGGATAAAGAACGGGGGGGTAATCAGAAGGGGGCATGAAACATGAGAGACTATGGACTATGAGAAACAAACTGAGGGCTACAGAGGGGAGGGGGGTGGGGGAATGGGATAGACCGGTGATGGGTAGTAAGGAGGGCACATATTGCATGGTGCACTGGGTGTTATACACAACTAATGAATCATCGAGCCTTACATCGAAAACCGGGGATGTACTATATGGTGACTAACATAATATAATAAAAAATCATTATTAATAAAAAAAAAAAATGAAGTGACGAATCACTAAATTCTGCTCCTGAGACTAATATTACACTACATGTTAACTAGAATTTAAATTTTAAAATTTGAAAAATAAAAAGAAGCGAGAAAAATTTCAAATAAAAAATGTAACCTTACAACTAAAGGAGCTAGAAAAAGAACAACAAATGAGGACTAATGCCCACAGAAGGATGCAAATAATAAATATTAGAGCAGAAATAAGTAATATAGAAACTTAAAAAGCAATAGAACAGATCAAAACCAGGAGCTGTTTCTTTGAAAAAAAATAATAAAATTGATAAAGTATAGCCAGACTAATCAAAACAAAAAAGAGAGAGAGAAAGGACCAAATAAATAAAATTACAAATGAGAGAGGAGAAATAACAAGAGCACAGAAATACAAACAATTATAAGAGAATATTATGAAAAACTATATGCCAACCAATTGGATAATCTGGAAGAAATGGATAAATTCCTAGAAATATATAAATTACCAAAAGTGAAACAAGAAATAGAAAATTTGAACACACTGATAACCAGCGAAGAAATTGAATCAGTAATTAAAAATCTCCCAACACACAAAAGTCCAGGGCCAGATGGCTTCCCAGGGGAATTCTACCTAACATTTAAAGAAGAGATAATACCTGTACTTCTCAAACTATTCAAAAAAGTAGAAATGGAAGGAAATCTTCCAAACTCATTCTATGAGGTTAGTATTATCCTGATTCCAAGAGCAAAGGCCACACTAAAATGGAGAATTGCGTCAATATCCTTGATGAACATGGATGCAAACTTTCTCGACAAGATACTAGCAAATTGAATCCAACCATATATTAAAAGAATTATTCACACAATCAGGTAGGATTTATTCCTGGGCCACAGGGGTGGTTCAATATTCGCAAATCAATCGATGTGATACACCACATTAATAAAAGAAAGGATAAGAACTATATGATCCTCTCACAAGATGCCAAAAAAGCATTTGATGAAGTACAACATCCATTCCTGATAATAACCCTCAACAAAGTAGGAATAGAAGGAACATGCCTCAGCATAATAAGGCCATATATGAGAAAGCCACAGCTAATGTCATTCTCAATGGGGAAAATCTGAGAGCTTTTCCCCTATGGTCAGGAAGAAGACACTCTCACCACTGTTATTCAACATAATACTGGAACTCCTAGCCTCAGCAATCAGACAACAGATAGAAATAAAAGGCATCCAAATGGGCAAGGAAGAAGTACAACTTTCAGTATTTGCAGATGACATGATACCCTATGTAGAAACCCCAAAAGACACCACCAAAAAACTGCTAGAACTGATAAATTCAGTAATGTTACAGGATACAAAATCAATGTACAGAAATTTGTTGCATTTCTATACACTTATAATGAAGCAGCAGAAAGAGAATTCAAGGAATCAGCCCCATTTACAATTGCACTCAAAACCATAAGATACCTAGGAATAAACCTAACCAAATAAAATGTCTGTACTCTGAAAACTATAAAACGCTGATGAAAGAAATTGAACAGGAACAAAGAAATGGGAAAACATTCAATGCTCATAGATTGGAAGAAGAAATATTGTGAAAATATCTATACCACTAAAAGTAATCTACAAGTTTAATGCGATCCTTATCAAAATACCATCATCACTTTTCACAAAGCTAGAATGAACAAACTTAAAATTTGTATGGAACCACAAAAGCCAAAGAAATTTGTATGGAACCCAATAGCCAAAGAAATCTTGATAAAGATAAGCAAAAAAAAAAATGGATGCATCACATTACTGGACTTCAAGATGTATTACAAATCTGTAGTGATCAAGACAGTATCATACTGGCACAAAAATAGACACACAGATCAGTGGGACAGAATAGAGAACCCAGAAATGGACCCAAAACTATATGGTCAACTAATCTTTGACAAAGCAAGAAAGAATATCCACTGGGAAAAAGAGTCTCTTCAACACATGGTGTTGGGAAAACTGCATGGCAACATGCAAAAGAATGAAACTGGGCCACTTTTTTACACCATACACAAAAATAAATTCAAAGCGGATGAAAGATCTAAATGTGAGGCCGGAAACCATCAAAATCCTAGAATAGAACACAGGCAGTAACCTCTTTCACATCAGCCTTAACAACCTGTTACTAGGTATGTTTCCTGAAGAAAGGGAATCAAAAGCAAAAACAAACTATTGGGACTTCATCAAGATAAAAACTTCTCCATTAATCAATGCATAACTGAATTTAAAAATGGACAGAAGACATTTCTCCAAAGAAGACATACAGATGGCCAACTGACACATGAAAAGATCGTCAACATCACTCATCATCAGGGAAATGCAAATCATAATTACAATGAGATATCACCTCTCACCTCTCAGAATGGTGAAAATGAAAAACATATAGAACACCAAGTGTCAGTGAGGATGTGGAGAGAAAGGAACTCTCTTGAACTGTTGGTAAGAATGTACACTGGTGCAGCCACTCTAGAAAACAGTATGGAGGTTCCTCAAGAAGTTCAAGGTAGAAATACCTGATGATGTAGTGATCACCCTGCTGGATATTTACCCTCAATATATAAAAACACTAATTCAAAGGGATACGTGCACCCCAATGTTAATTTTACCATGATTTACAATAGCCAAATCATGGAAGCAACTCAAGTGTCTATCAATAGGTGAGTGGATAAAGTAGATGTGGTATATGTAAGCAATGAAATATTATTCAGCCCTAGGAAAGAATGAAATCTCCATTTCCAATGACATGGACAGAGCTAATGAGTATAATGCACAGGGAAATAAGTCAGTGAGAGAAAGACAAATACCATATGATTTCACTTATATGTGAAATTTAGGAAACAGAACAAATGAGTAATGGAAAATGATAGAGAGAGAGAGAAACCAAGGAACAGACTCTTAACCGTTAAGAACAAACAAGTGATTACCAGTGGGGAGGTGCGTGGAAAGATGGGAAAAATAAGTGATGGGGATTATGGAGTGCTCTTGTCCTGATGAGCACTGGCTGATGTATGCAATTTTTGAAATACTATATTGTACACTTGAATATAATATAACACTGCATGTTACCTACTAGAATTAAAATAAATAAAGTAAAATAGTAATATAAAATAAAATAAAACAATTAAGTATCTAAATATCAGACCTGAATCTATTAAACTCTTAAAAGAAAACATAGGCAGTAAACGCTTGATAGGCTTTATGTATATCGTTCTGGATCTGTCTTCTCAGGTAAGAGAAACAAAAATAATAATTTGGACTACATCAAACTGAAAAAAAAAAACTGTTCCTCAGCAAAGGAAACTGTCAACAAAACAAAACAAAAAGTTAACTTACTGAATGGAAGAAGATATTTGCAGATGATATATCTGATAAGTGGCTAATCTCCAAAATATATTTTAAAAACTCATAGAACTCAATGCTAAGGAAACAACAAATAATTTGATTAAAAATAGGTAGAAGACCTGAGTAGATATTTTTTCAAAGCTATCCAGATGGCCAACAGACACATGAAAAGATGCTCATCATAACTAGTCATCAAGGATATGTAAATCAAAACCACAATGAGATTATCATTCCACACCATTTAGAATGGCTAGTGTCTAAAGGACAAGAAATAGCAAGTAAAGGGGCGCCTGGGTGGCACAGCGGTTAAGCGTCTGCCTTCGGCTCAGGGCATGATCCCAGCGATCTGGGATCGAGCCCCACATCAGGCTCTTCTGCTATGAGCCTGCTTCTTCCTCTCCCACTCCCCCTGCTTGTGTTCCCTCTCTCGATGCCTGTCTCTATCTCTGTCGAATAAATAAATAAAATCTTTAAAAAAAAAAGAAATAGCAAGTATTGACAAACGTGGAGAAAAGAGAACCCTCATGCACTGTTGGTGGAAATGTAAATTGGGGCAGCTACTATGGATAATAATAAGGAGGTTCCTCAAAAAATTAAAATTAGAAATATCATACAATCCAGTTTTTCTATATCTGGGTATTTATCCAAAGAAAATGAAAACACTAATTCAAAAAGACATATGTACCCCTAAGTTCATTGCAGCATTATTTACAACAGGCAAGACATGGAAGGAACCTAAATGTGCATCAATAGATGAATGGATAAAGATGTGATAGACACACACACACACACACACACACACACACACACACACACAAGAATGTTGGGGAGAGGGATAATGCAATATTACTCAGTCATAAAAAATAGTTAAATCTTGCTATTTGTGACAACATGAATGAAACTAGAAGGTATTATGCTAAGTGAAATAAATAAGACAGAAAGATAAACATCATATGATTTCACTGATACATGAAATCTAAAGAAACATAACAAATGAACAAATAAAACAAAATAGAAATTGATAGAACAAACTGGCAGTTTCTAGAGGGATGGGTGGGGAGGGGATGAACAAAATAAGTGAAGGGGAATAAGAGGTACATATTCTAGTTACAAAATAAATAAGGCATGAGAATGTAATTATGGCACAGGGAATATAGCCAATCATATTGTAATGACTTTGTAGGATGACAGATGGTAAGTAGGCTTATTGTGGAGACAATTTTGTAATGTATATAAGTAACAAATCACTATGTTGTACACCTGAAACTAATACAATATTGTATGTCAATTATTCTTCAATAAAACATCTTTCATCATTATAACAGTAATATATATTTAAATGTAAAATGTGGAAATTACATAAACTATGAAGAAAACTCCTTCCAGGATCTGTTTTACTACCTCTCAGAGACAAACACTGTTAATATTTTGTTACATCTGTATTATGATATGTTTTTAACATACTGATTATTATGTAAAAAAAAGTAAAATGCCTGGGGGGTAGATTTAAGATGGCAGAGGAGTAGGGGTCTCCTTTTTGAGCTGGTCCCCTGACGCGAGCTGGATAGGTACAAGACCATCCTAAAAACCTATGGAATCAGCCTGAGATGCAGGAAGACATGTCTGGATCTCTACAAATGAAGATCTGCAGCACTGAATATTGAGGAACGGGGAGCTGTGATATCAGAAGAAAAACGGAAGGGGGAGGGAGCCTCTGGGGTCGTGCACCGGGAAGCGGTAGCCAACTGCACTGGGGAGTGGCTGGACTCTCGGACAGGCACCCACAAGAGAACAGCCTGAGACCGTGAGCCCGGGTACGCGTGCCACCAGACTGAAAACCGGCACTCCACAGTGCGCGTGAACCTCACTGAAACGGAGCTCAGGAGAGCGCGGGGGCGGCTGGCAGCTGGCAGTGTTAGAAACGCAAAGGACAGAGATGCTCCGGCCCTGGAAGAGAGGGCTGGGATGCCAGCTGCAGGATTTTTAGCAGCAACAAAAGAAACAGAGTTAAGGAGGCCAGAAGAGCTAAGTGGAGAGCAGACTGCGATCTCTCTGTTCTGAGATAGAGGCTAGGATATGGCCACTGCTACTCTGACTCTCAGAAGAGTCACAGAAAACCGCCAGGGAAAGCCGCCACAGAAAAAAAGCCTGGAAATACCAGCTCACATTGTGCCAATCCCCAACCGCCTCGCAGGGGACAGGGAGACTCTACCCAAACAGGGTTGCCTGAGTATCAGCACGGCAGGACCCTCCCCCAGAAGGCAGGCTGAAAAATCAAGAAGCCCACATCCCTAAGGTCCCTATAAAACAAGAGCACACTGCCTGGGTCCTGGTCAATAATTTGGGCTCTGGACAACCCCACAACCTCTCTTCATTAGAATGACAAGAAGGAGAAATCCTCCCCAGCAAAGAAAAGATAATGAGTCTCTGGCCTCTGGCACAGAACCGATGGATATGGATTTAACCAAATTATCAGAAATGGAGTTCAGAGTAACAATGGTCAAGATGATGTGTAGACTTGAAAAAAATATTAACGAAAATATTACTGAGAATATAGAGTCTCTAAGGGCAGAAATGAGAGTGAATCTGGCAGAAATTAAAAATGCTATGAATCAAATGCAGTCAAAACTAGATGCTATGACAGCCAGGGTAAATGAGGCAGAAGAACGAATTCGTGAATTGGAGGATGGGATGGTAGAAGAGAAATCTAAAATACAAACTTGGTTCAAAAAAATCCAATGTCAAGAATGTAGGTTACGGGAGATTACTGTCTCAATGAAACGTTCTAATGTCAGAATCATTGGCATCCCTGAGGGGGTGGAGAAAGAGAGAGGTCTAGAAGAGATATTTGAACACATTTTAGCTGAAAACATCCCAAATCTAGCAAAGGAAGCAATCATTTGTGTCCAAGAGGCAGAGAGGACCCCTCCCAAGCTCAACCATGACAAACTTTAGCCACGTCACGTCATAGTGCAATTCACAAATATTACATGAAAGGATATGGTATTGAAAGCTGCCAGGGCAAAGAAATTTCTCACGTACAAAGGCAAAAATATTAGAATTACGTCAGACCTGTCTACACAGACCTGGAATGAAAGAAAAGGTTGGGGGGCATTTTTAAAGGTCTTTCAGAGAAAAACATGCAGCCAAGGATCCTTTATCCAGTAAGGCTGTCATTCAGAATTGATGGAGAGATAAGGACCTTCCAGAATCGCCAGTCACTGACCAATTTCATAACCATGAAACCAGCCCTACAGGAGATATTAAGAGGGGTTCTAAAAAGTAAAAAGGCCCCAAGAGTGACACAGAACAGAAAATTACAATCTATAGAAACAAAGACTTTACAGTCAACATGACATCATTAAAATCATATCTTACAATAATCACTCTCAATGTGAATGGACTAAATGCTCACATAAATGCCACAGTGTTGCAGATTGGATAAAAAGACATGACCCGTCTGTTTGCTGTCTACAAGAGACTCATTTTGAACCTAAAGATACATCCAGACGTAAAGTGAAGGAATGGAAAACCATCTTTCATGCCAATGGACCTCAAAAGAAAGCTGGGATAACAATTCTCATATTAGACAGATTAGATTTTAAACTAAAGACTGTAGTTAGAGGTGCAGAAGGACACTATATTATTCTTAAAGGAAGTATCTAATAAGGGGATATGACTATTTTAAAAATCTTTGCCCCAACAGGGGAGCAGCAAGACACACAAGTCAACTCTTAACCGCAATAAAGAGACATATTTCTTTAATGGTGGGGGACCTCAACACTCCACTATCAGCAATAGATCACCTAAGAAGAAAATCAACAATGAAACAAGAGCTTTGAATGCCATACTAGACCAGATGAACCTCATAGATATATGCAGAACACTACAAACCAAAACAACAGAATACTCATTCTTTTTGAATGCACATGGAACTTTCTCAAGAATAGATCATATACTGGGTTACAAAACAGGTCTCAACCGATACCAAAAGACTGAAATTATTCCCTGCATATTCTCAGACCATGATTCTTTGAAATTGGAACTCGACCACAAGGAAAAATTTGGAAGAAACTGAAACACTTGGAAACTAAGAACCATCCTGCTCAGGAATGAATCGATAAACCATGAAATCAAAAATCAATTTAAACAATTTATGGAGACCATTGCCAATGAAAACACAATGGTCCAAAACGTATGGGACACTGCAAAGGCAGTCCTAAGGGGAAAATACATAGCCATCCAAGCCTCACTCAAAAGAATAGAAAAATCTAAAATGAAGTTTTTATATTCTCACCTCAAGAAGCTGGAACAGCAACAGAAGAACAGGCCTAACCCACACATGAGAAAGCAGTTGATCAAGATTAGATCAGAGATCAATGAATTAGAAACCAGGAGCACAGTAGAGCAGATCAACAGAACTAGAAGCTGGTTTTTTAAAAGAATAAATAAGATCAATAAGCCATTGGCAAGACTTATTCAAAAGAATAGAGAAAGGACCCAAGTTATTAAAATTATGAATGAAAAGGGAGAGGTCACAACTGACACCAATGAAATGGGAAGGATCATTAGAAGCTTTTATCAACAGCTTTATGCCAATAAATTAACCAACGTGGATGAAATGGATGCCTTCCTGGAAACCTATAAACTACCAAGACTGAAACAGGAAGAAATTGTTTTTTAAACAGACCAATTAATTATGAAGAGATTGAAACAGTGATCAAAAACCTCCCGAAAAACAAGACTCCAGGGCCTGATAGATTTCCCAGGAAATTCTACCAAACATTCAAAGAAGAAATAATACTTATTCTCCTGAAGCTCCTTCAAAAAATAAAACAGAAGGAAAACTACAAAACTCATTCTATGAGGCCATTATTACCTTCATCCGCAAACCAGGCAAAGACCCCATCTAAAAGGAGAATTACAGACCAATATCCGCGATGAATATGGACGTCAGAATTCTCAACAAGATCCTAGGTAATAGGATCCAACAGTACATTAAAAGGATTATCCATCATGACCAAGTGGGATTCATCCCTGGGATGCAAGGGTGGTTCAACATTCGCAAATCTATCATTGTGATAGATCTTATTAACAAGAAAAGAGTCAAGAACCGTATGATCCTCTCAATAGATGCAGAAAAAGCATTTCACAGAATACACCATCCTTTCCTGTTTAAAACACTTCAGAGTGTAGGGATAGAGGGTACATTCCTCAATCTCATAAAAACCATCTATGAAAAGCCTACAGCAAATATCATTCTCAATGGGGAAAAGCTGGAAGCCTTTCCCTTAAGATCAGGAACACAACAAGGATGCCCACTCTCGCCATTGTTATTCAACATAGTACTAGAAGTCCTTGCAACAGCAATCAGGCAACAAAAAGGTATAAAAGGTATCCAAATCGGCAAAGAAGAGTCAAATTGTCTCTCTTTGCAGATGACATGATACTCTATATGGAAAACCCAAAAGAATCCACCCCCAAACTACTAGAAGTTATAGAGCAATTCAGTAATGTGGCAGGATACAAAATCAGTGCTCAGAAATCAGTTGCATTTCTATACACGAACAATGAGACTGAAGAAAGAGAAATTAGGGAATCCATTCCATTTACAATAGAACCAAAAATCATATGTTATTCAGAATTAACTTAACCAGAGATGTAAAGGATCTATATTCTTGATACTACAAATCACTCTGGAAAGACTTGAAGAAGACACAAAAAGATGGAAAAATATTCCTTGCTCATGGATCAGAAGAATTAACATAGTTAAAATGTCTATGCTACCCAGAGCAATCTACACTTTCAATGCCATCCCAATCAAAATACCAATGATATTTTTCAAAGAACTGGAACAAACAGCCCTTAAATTTGTGTGGAACCAGAAAAGGCCCCAAATCACCAAGGAGTTGTTGAAAAAGAAAAACAAAGCTGGGGGCATCACAATGCCGGATTTCGAGCTGTACTACAAAGCTGTGATCACAACGACAGCATGGTACTGGCACAAAAACAGACACATAGAACAATGGAACAGAATAAAGAACCCAGAAATGGACCCTCAGCTCTATGCGCAACTAATCTTTGACAAAGCAGGAAAAAAACAACCAGTGGAAAAAAGACAGTCTCTTCAATAAATGGTGCTGGGAAAATTGGACAGCTACATGCAAAAGAATGAAACTTGACCACTCTCTCACACCATACACAAAGATAAACTCCAAATGGATGAAAGACCTCGATGTGGGACAGGAATCCTGCAAAATCCTAGAGGAGAACATAGGCAGCAACCTCTTTGACATCAGCCACAGCAACTTTTTTCATGAAACATCCCCAAAGGCAAAAGAAACAAAAGCAAAATGAACTTGTGGGATTTCATCAAGATAAAAAGCTTCCTCACAGCCAAGGAAACAGTCAAAAAAACTTCACAGAATGGGAGAAGATATTTGCAAATGTCACTACAGATAAAAGACTGGTATCCAAAATCTATAAAGAACTTCTCAAACTCAACACACAAGAAACAAATAAACAAACCAAATAATAGGCAGAAGATATGAACAGGCACTTTTCCAATGAAGACATACAAATGGCTAACAGACACATGAAAAAATGTTCAACATCATTAGCCATCAGGGAAATTCAAATCAAAACCACACTGAGATACCACCTTACCCCAATTAGAATGGAAAAATTGACAAGGCAGGAAACAACAAATGTAGGAGAGGTTGTGGAGAAAGGGGATCCTGCCTACATTGTTATTGGGAAAGTAAGTTGGTACAGCCACTTTGGAAAGCAGTGTGGAGGTCCCTTCAAATGTTAAAAATTGAGCTAAACCGTATGATCTAGCAATTGCACTACTGGGTATTTACCCCAAAGATACAGATGTAGTGAAGATAGGGCCATATGCACCCCAATGTTGATAGCAGCTCTTTCCACAATAGCTAAATCGTGGAAGGAGCGGAGATGCCCTTGAACAGATGACTGGATTAAGAGGATGTGGCCATATATACAATGGAATATTACTCAGCCATCAAAAAGAACGATTTCTCAACATTTGCTCAACATGATGGGACTGGAGGAGATAATGCTAAGTGAAATAAGTCAAGCAGAGAAAGACAATTATCATTTGGTTTTACTCATTTATGGAATATAAGAAGTAGGAAGATTGGTAGGAGAAGAAAGGGAAGAATGATGGGGGGTAAATAGAAGGGGGAAGGAACCATGAGAGACTATGGACTCTGGGAAACAAACTGAGGCCTTCCGGGGTGGAGGGAATGGGGTAGGCTGGTAATGGGTATTAAGGAGGGCACGTATTGCATGGTGCACTGGGTGTTATACACAAGTAATAAACCATGGAACTTTTAAATAAATAAATAAATAAATAAATAAATAAATAAATAAATTTAAAAATAAAATAAATTTTTTAAATATGTAAAATACCTATAGCATTCAATTGAAAATATATTGAAATCATACCTTTAGCATTATCCATGAAGCTTACCAAGTGCCCAATAGGAATCAGAATTCAATTTCATCATTTATTTAGGTGGAAGTAAAGTCCTACATAACAGCCCAGTATACAAAGTTTAGTGCCAATGAATATTTGAGGAATGCATAAAAGAAAAAAAATACTGGAAAATAAAGTGATTCTTGCAAGATGACCTACTTTAGGCCCAACCCACAAAATATTATTTTACAATTTAAAAATTAAACCCAAAAGCCTATCTAAAATGTTATCTAAAAGCCTAGACCTGGGGAGGGGAAGAAAAAAGGTGGCGGAGGAATAGGGGACCTTTTTTCAGCTAGTCCCCTGAATCGTGCTGGGTATCTACAAGATCAACCCGAACACCCATGAAATCAGCCCAAGACGTAGGAAGATACATCTGAATCTCTACAAATTACCAACTTTGGCACTAAGGATTGAGGTATGAAGAGGAGAGTGGTGAAACTGTGCCCAGATATCAGAAGATAATCAGAATGAGGACAGAGCTGCCATACTCAGACGCCGGGAAGCAGTAGCCTCCTGCACTGGGAAGTGGGTCGTACTCACAGACCGATAGCTGCAGAGAAAGCAGACTGAGACAGAGACCTCAGGAGCATGCACGCGACAAGAGTGAAAACCGGAGCTCTGGAGCAAACGTGAACCACACTGCAACAGCGAACATGGGAGTGTGCACAGGATCCAGGGGCGCTTGGCGATGTTAGAAGCATAAAGGACAGAGATGTGCTGGCCCTTGGAGCAATGCCTGGGAGAGTGGCTGTGGGGTGCACAACCCAGGACACTGCAGGGTTCTTAGCAGCACCAACAGAAACAGAGTTAAAGTGGCCAGGAGAGCTCAGTGGAGAGTGGACTGTGATCTCTCTGTTCTGAGACAGAGGCTGGGATACAGCCACTGCTGCTCTGACTCTCAGAAAGAGTCACAGAAAACCAGCAGGGAAAGCCGCCAGAGAAAAAAAGCTCGGAAATACCGGTTCCCATTGTGCCCATTCCCACCCCCTCTCACAGGGGATGGGGCAACTTTATCCCAACAGGTTTGCCTGAGTATCAGTGCAGCAGGCCCCTCCCCCAGAAGGCAGTCTGAAAAAACATGAAGCCCACATCCCTAAGGTCCCTATAAAACAAGTGCACATTGCCCGGGTCCTGGTCTGTAATTTGGGCTCTGGACATCTATGCAACCTCTCCTCATCAGAATGACAATGAGGAGGAACCCCTAAAAAAGGAAAGAAACAGAGACTGTGGCCTCTACCACAGAACTAATGGATATGGATATAAACAAATTGTCAGAAATGGAGTTCAGAGTAACAATGGTCAATATGATGTGTAGGCTTGAAAAAAATATTAACGAAAATATTAACGAGAACATAGAATCTCTAAGGGTGGAAATGAGAGTGAATCTGGCAGAAATTAAAATTGCTATGAATCAAATGCAGTCTAAACTGGATGCTCTGACAGCCAGGGTAAATGAGGCAGAAGAAGAAATAGTGAGTTGGAAGATGGGATGATAGAAAAAAAGGAAAAAATGGGAATTGGCTCAAAAAAAAATCCAACTTCAAGAATGTAGTTTTTGGGAGATTACTGACTCAATGAAATGTTCCAATGTCAGAATCATTGGCATTCCCAAGGGGTGGAGAAAGAGAGAGGTCTAGAAGAGATATTTGAACAAATTGTAACTGAGAACTTCCCTAATCTGGCAAAGGAAACAAGCACTTGTGTCCAAGAGGCAGAGAGGACCCCTTGCAAGATCAATGAGGACAGACCAACACCACATCACATAACAGTACAATTCACAAATCTTAGATCCAAGGATAAAATCGTGAAAGCATCCAGGGAGAAAAGAATTCTAACCTACAGAGGAAGGAACACCAGAATAACGTCAGGCCTGTCTACAGAGACCTAGCAAGCCAGAAAAAGATGGCAAGACATATTCAGAGCACTAAGTGAGAAGAACATGCAGCCAAGGATCCTTTATCCAGCAAGGCTGTCATTCAGAATTGATGGAGAGATAAGCACCTTCCAAGAACTGCAGAAACTGAAAGAATATGTGACCACCAAGCCAACCATACAAGAAATATTAAGGGGTGTTCTATAAAAGTAAAGAGACTGCAAGAGTGATACAGAACAGAAATTTACAATCTATAGAAACAAAGACTACACAAGCAACATGACATCATTAAAATCATATCTCTCAATAATCAATGTGAATGGCCTAAGTGCTCCCATAAAACTCCACAGGGTTGAAGATTGGATAAAAAGACATAACTAATCCATATGCTGTCTACAAAAGACCAATTTTGAACCTAAAGATACATCCACACTGAAAGTGAAAGAATGGAGAACCAGTTTTCATGCTTTCTCAAAAGAAAGCTGGGGTAGCAATTCTCATATCAGACAGATTAGATTTTAAACGAACGACTATAGTTAGAGATACAGAAGGACACTACATTATTCTTAAAGGATGTATCTAACAAGTGGATATGACTATTTTAAATATCTATGCCCCAACAGGGGAGCAGCAAGACACACAAGCCAACCCTTAACCGCAATAAAGAGACATATAGATAATAATACGTTAATAGTAGGGGACTTCAACACTCCACTCTCAGCAATAGACAGATCACCTAAGCATAAAATCAACAAAGAAACAAGAGCTTTGAATGACATAGTGGACCAGATGGACCTCATAGATATATACAGAACACTACACCCCAGAACAACAGAATACTCATTCTTTTCAAATGCACATGGAACTTTCTCCAGAATAGACCATATACAGGGTCACAAAACAGGTCTCAACCGATACCAAAAGACTGAAATTATTCCCTGCATATTCTCAGACCACGATGCTTTGAAATTGGAACTCAATCACAAGGAAAAATTTGGAAGAAACTGAAACACTTGGAAACTAAGAACCATCCTGCTCAAGAATGATTGGTTAAACCAGGGAATTAAAGAAGAACTTAAGCAATTTATGGAAAACAATGAGTATGAAATCACATCAGTCCAAAACCTATGGGACACTGCAAAGGCAGTCCTAAGGGGAAAATGCATAGCCATCCAAGCCTCACTTAAAAGAAGAGAAAAATCTAAAATGCAGTTTTTATATACTCACCTTAAGAAGCTGGAGCTGGAACAGAAGAACGGGCCTAACCCATGCACAAGAAGGCAGTTGATCAAGTTTAGAGCAGAGATCAATGAATTAGAAACCAGGAGCACAGTAGAGCAGATCAACAGAACTAGAAGCTGGTTCTTTGAAAGAATAAATAAGATCGATAAGCCACTGGCCAGACCTATTCAACAGAATAAAGAAAGGACCCAAATTATTAAAATTATGAATGAAAAGGGAGAGATCATGACCAACACCAAGGAAATAGAAATAATCATTAGAAACTATTATCAACAACTATATGCCAATAAATTAAACAACCTGGATGAAATGGATGCCTTCCTGGAAACTTATAAAAACTTCTTAAAAAACATGTAAAAAACTTATTTAAAAAAGTCTGAAACAAGAAGAAACTGATTATATAAACAGACCAATTAGTCGTGAAGAGATTGAATTAGTGATCAAAAACCTACCCAAAAACAATAGTCCAGGGCCTGATGTATTCCCCGGGGAATTCTACCAAACATTCAAAGAAGAAATAATACCTATTCTCCTGAAGCTGTTTCAAAAATAGAAACAGAAGGAAAACTACCAAACTCATTCTATGAGGCCAGCATTACCTTCATCCCCAAACCAGGTAAAGACCCCATCAAAAAGGAGAATTACAGTAGCAGAAGAAGGGCATAAAGAAAGGGGGGTAATCAGAAGGGGGAATGAAGCATGAGAGACTATGGACTCTGAGAAACAAACTGAGGGCTTCAGAATGGAGGGGGTGTGGGAATGGGATAGGCTGGTGATGGGTAATAAGGAGGGCACGTATTGCATGGTGCACTGGATGTTATACGCAACTAATGAATCATGGAACTTTACATCAAAAACTAGGGATGTACTGTATGGCGACTAACATAATATAATAAAAAATATATTATTATAATAAAAAAAGGAGAACTACAGACCAATATCCCTGATGAATATGGATGCCAAAATTCTCAACAAGATCCTAGCTAATAGGATCCAACAGTACATTAAAAGGATTATCCATCACGACCAAGTGGGATTCATCCCTGGGATACAAGGGTGGTTCAACATTTGCAAATTGATCAATGTGATAGATTATATCAACAAGAAAGGAGTCAAGAATCATATGATCCTCTCAATAGATGCAGAAAAAGCATTTGACAAAATATAGCATCCTTTCCTGATTAAAACCCTTCAGAGTGTAGGGATAGAGAGTACATTCCTCAATTTCATGAAAACCATCTATGAAAAACCTACAGAGAATATCATTCTCAATGGGGAAAAATTGAAAGCCTTTCCCTTAAGATCAAGAACACGACAAGGATGCCCAGTCTAGCCACTATTGTTCACCATAGTACTAGAAGTCCTAGCAACAGCAACCCAAGAACAAAAAAGAATAAAAGGTATTCACATTGGCAAAGAAGCCAAACTCTCTCTCTTCACAGATGACATAATACTTTATATGGAAAACCCAAAAGACCTACCCCCAAATTAGTAGAACTCTTACAACAATTCAGTAATGTGGCAGGATACAAAATCAATGCTCAGAAATCAGTTGCATTTCTATACATGAACAATGAGACTGAAGAAAGAGAAATTAGGGAATCCATCCCATTTACAATAGCACCAAAAAATCATACAATATCTCGGAATTAACCAGAGAGGTAAAGGATCTATAAACTACAGATCACTGTTCAAAGACATTGAAGAAGACACAAAAAGATGGAAAAACATTCCATGCTCATGGATCAGAAGAATAAACATAGTTAAAATGTCTATGCTACCCAGAACAATCTACACTTTCAGTGCCATCCCAATCAAAATACCAATGACATTTTTCAAAGAACTGGAACAAACAGCCCTTAAGTTTGTGTGGAACCAGAAAAGGCCCTGAATCGTCAAGGAATTGTTGAAAAGGAAAAACAAAGCTGGGGGCATTACCTTGCTGGATTTCAAGCTATACTACAAAGCTGTGATCACAACGACAGCATGGTACTGGCACAAAAACAGACACATAGACCAATGGAACAGATTAGAGAACCCAGAAATGGTCCCTTGGCTCTATGGGCAACTAATCTTTGACAAAGCAGGAAAAAACATTCAGTGGAAAAAGACAGTCTCTTCGATAATTGGTGCTGGGAAAATTGACAGCTATATGCAAAAGAAGGAAAACCGACCACTCTCTCACACCATTTGCAAAGATAAACTCCAAATGGATGAAAGACCTCAATGTGAGACAGGAATCCATCAAAATCATAGAGGAGAGCATAAGCTGTAACCTCTTTGACATCGGCCACAGCCACTTATTTCATGACATATCTCCAAAGGCAAGAGAAACAAAAGAAAAAATGAACTTGTGGGACTTCATCAAGATAAAATTTTCTGCACAGCAAAGAAGATAGCCATCTGAACAAAGAGGCAACCCACAGAATGGAAGAAGATATTTGCAAATGACACTACAATTAAAAGGCTGGTAACCAAGATCTATAAAGAACTTCTCAAAGTCTATACCTGGGAAACAAATAATCAAATGAAAAAATGGGCAGAAGATATGAACAGACACTTTTCCAATGAAGACATACAAATGGCTAACAGACACATGAAAAAATGTTCAAAATCATTAGCCATCAGGGAAATTCAAATCAAAACCACATTGAGATACCACCTTACACCAGTTAGAAATTAAAAAATGGACAAGTGAAGAAACAATGAATGTTGGAGAGGATGTGGAGAAAGAGGAACCCTTGGTGAGAACTGTTGGTGGAAACGCAAGTTGGTATAACCACTTTGGAAAACAGTGTGGAGGTCCCTTAAAAAGTTAAAAATTGAGCTACCGTGTGACCAAGCAATTGCACTCCTGGGTATCTACCCCAAGGATAGAGACATAGTGAAGAGAAGCACCATATGCACCCCAATCTTCATAGCAGCACTGTCCACAATAACTAAATTGTGGAAAGAGCCGAGATGCCCTTCAACAGATGAATGGATTACGAAGATGTGGTCCATATATATGATGGAATATTAGCCATCAGAAAGAACAATTACCCAACATTTGCAGCAACATGGACAGGACTGGAAGAGATTATGCTAAGTGAAATAAGTCAAGCAGAGAAAGACAATTATCATATGGTTTCACGCATTTATGGAACATAAGAAATAGCCAGGGAGGGGATTGGTAGGAGAAGGAAGGGAAGAATGAAGGGGGGTAAACAGAAGGGGGAATGAACCACGAGAGACTATGGACTCTGGGAAACAAACTGAGGCCTTCAGAGGGGAGGGGAGTGGGGGATTGGGATAGGCTGTTCCTGGGTATTAAAGAGGGCACGTATTGCATGGAGCATTGGGTGTCATATGCAAACAATGAATCATGGAACACTACATCAAAAACTAAGGATGTACTGTATGGTGACTAAAATAACATAATAAAAATTTTAAACAAAAAAGATGTATGATAGATCTTGAGAAATAAGGTACTACAGCATTCACAATAATATCTAACTCCTGGTTACATGTGGAAGAAGACATTGTTTCCTCCACCTCTCAATTTAATTTTATATGCCTATCACAAACAAATGACCAATAAATACTGCTGTCATTTCTATTATTCTGAGGAGGAAAAGCAGTTGATTTAGAGTCTGAAGTTCTACAATGTAATACTGGCTTTGAGTAACTGTGGACAAATAGGCCCCTTCATTTCTCTGGGCCTTAATTTCCTTGCCTACAAATTATTGAATAGCTTGATCATTTTTTAGCACTATTCAGCTTTTAAATGATATAATCTTCTAATTATCAGTTTTGTAAATAGTCATGCTATAATCTTAATTCTATGCTTCTTTCTTTTCCTATCTTTATGAGGATTTACTCAGTTAATAAAAATTAATAAAAAAATAAAGCCTAGACCTGTAAGTTACCAAGTGTCTTCGTGATGGTATATATCACTTTGTTCTGTAAATTAGCTTAGATACATATTATGATCCAAATTCCAAGCCAAATTCTGCCTAGCAGGTGGGTCAGTGGCATCTCTTGGACTTAAAGAATATGATGGTATTTACTTTTGAAAGACTTAATAACTCTAAAATGGATTTTTCCTCCCCAAGGAGGCAGCTCTTACAATGAACATACCCTTCAGGATCATAGCTTATATCAGTATGTGAATCACAGGTACACCACTACTGCAAATGTTAAGCAAATGTTGTAGATGACAAAGCATCATGATTTCAATGCAGGCTCATGTAACATGCTGAGGAACAATAGATGTTGATATGTAGTTTGTCCAGCAAGTACTAATCTAATGGTGAAGTTACAGCTAACCAATGGAGAAAATAAGCCAAATTTAGATTAACAGCACTAACAAATTCACAAGCGGACTATACCAATGAACTTTCACCATGTGAAATGTGATTTCAGGATAAATGGGACTCATCAGTAACTAACCGGTCAGAATAGGAAGGAGACGCTAACAAGGACACAGCTGGCAATTTTAGAAAATCACATGGTCCACAATGCACTATTTTAATGCGCTCTAAAAATAAGGTTTAGTGCTGCTTTGGGGGGGGGCTTTATTTAAATTGTGTGAGGCATCTTTAATTTGGCAAAGCAACTCCTACAGAAGGCAAAAGTTCATCTTCCCATCAGTATGACAGATTGCTACTGGCATAGACTAGATATGTTGAAACTAATTATCTTGTTAACTAATCTCTTCAGTATTCCTTACAAAGCAAAGGAACCATACTACAGTGTCTTTTATAACCAGCAATCCTTGAACAGAAGTCCAAAAATAAGGAAGATCTTATATCACTGTGAAGTCAATGTCCTCAAGGAAGTCCTGGGTTCTTATCATCCCTACATTAAAAAAAAAAACTTACAGTAATAGAGGCATTGGAGGCACCTGGGTGGCTCAGCCATTAAGCATCTGCGTTTGGCTCAGCTCATGATCCCAGGGTCCTGGGATCGAGCCCCGCATCAGGCTCCCTCCTCGGCAGGAAGCCTGCTTCTCCCTCTCACACTCCCTTTGCCTGTGTTCCCTCTCTCACCGTCTCTCTCTGTCAAATAAATAAATAAATAAAATCTTTAAAAAAAAGAAGAAGAAGAAATAGAGGCCTTGGGAAACTGGTCCAATCTAAGGTATTTTGAATGGTCTAGTTTGGCAAGAGGTTGAGTTTCACAGATCCCATACCTCTTCCCCTCAGAAATTACTCTAGTTTATGCCAATTTGGAGAAGAGCAGAGTTACCCTTGGCCCTTTGAACATAGATATCACCCTCTGCTTTTCGCTGGCCCACTGCATCATTCTGATTACTTTAGTATTGTGTACAGGCCATTTAACTTCCTTGTTACTATGCTTCTAGTTTTCCCTAAGTAAAACAGGGGAGATGGCTCACATTCCTTACCCACCTTGACTATGCTGTCATGATTTAAAGGTTTGGAAAAGGAAACCTGTAAATGTATTCTCTGCTACCAGGAAGAATGTCAAATATTCTTTTTTTTTCTTTAAGATTGTATTTATTTATTTGAGAGAGAGAGAGAGAGAGAGCGACACAGAGAAAGCACAAACTGGGGGAGGGGTAGAGGGACAAGCAGACTCCCCACTGATCTGAGAGCCTGAGGCAGGGCTTGATCACAGGACCCTGAGATCATGACCTGAGCTGAAGTCAGAGACTTAAATGTCTAAGCCATCCAGGTGTCCCTCAAATATTCTTAATAACACTAATAGCCACATACTATTGCATTATATTGTCACAGAAGCATTGAAGTCAGATTCAGATTTTAATACAAGCAGTGTCATTTATTACTCGCATTACCTTGGGCAGTTACTCAGCCTCCCTGAACCTGAGTCTCCTCACCTGCAAAAATGAGCCTCATTAGCGTGTTCTTGTAGGGTTTATAGTGAGGATTAAATCGTGTATGCAGAAGTGCCTGGCACTTGTAGTGATGAGCACTGGGTGTTATATGTAAGTGATGAATCACTAAATTCTACACCTGAAACTAATATGCTGTATATTAGCTAACTGTAATTTAAATAAAAAATTGAAAAGAAGGGGAAAAAACAGAACAGATATTTAGAAATGATAATTTCATTTCATTCATTTGAAACCAGAAGATATAAGTTCAAGTTCTCACTGTCATACGTTACTAACTATAGCAAATGACCTCAAGAAAATGGATAAAGAAGATGTGATACACACACACACACACACACACACAATTGTATGTGCATGGAATATTACACAGCCATCAAAAAATGAAACCTTGCCATTGGCAATGACATGGATGGAACTAGAGGGTATTATGCTAAGCAAAATAAGTCAAACAGAGAAAGACAATTATCATTTGATCTTACTGATATGTGGAAATTTGTTCTTTTTTTATGCCCAGGGATTTATCAGAATCACCTCAGAAGTTTTTTTTTTATTATTATTATGTTCAATTAGCCAACATATAATACTTCATTAGTTTTTTATGTAGTGTTCAACAATCCATTAGTTGCCTATAACACCCGGTGCTCACCATGACACATGTCCTCCTTAATCACCCATCGCCTGACTACCCCATCCCCTCACCCCCTTCCCTTCTGTAACCCTGAGTTTGTTTCCCAGAGCCCAGAATCTTCCTGGTTTGTCTCCCTCTCTGATTTCTTCCCATTCTGTTTTCCCTCCTTTCCCCTATGATCCTCTGTGCTATTCCTTAGGTTCCACATATGAGTGAAACCATATGATAATTGTCTGTCTCTACTTGACTTATTTCACTAACCATAATGAACTTCAGTTCCATCCATGTTGATGCAAATGATAGGTATTCATCCTTTCTGATGGCTGAATAGCATCCTATTGTATATATGAACTACATCTTCTTTATCCATTCCTCTCTTGAAGGGCATCTTGGCTCCTTCCACCGTATGCCTATTGTGGACATTGCTGCTATGAACATTGGGGTGCAGGTGCCCTTTCTTTTCACTACATCTGTATCTTTGCTATAAATACCCAGTAGTGTAATTGCTGGGTCATACGGTAGCACTATTTTTAACTTCTTGAGGAACTTCCATGCTGTTTTCCAGAGTGGCTATACCAGCTTGCATTCCCACCAACAGTGTAAGAGGGTCCCCCTTTCTCCACATCCTCACCAATATTTGTTGTTCCATCTCTTGTTAATTTTTGCCATTCTAACTGGTCTAAGGTGATATCTCACTATAATTTTGACTTGTATTTCCCTGATGGCCAGGGACGTTGAACATTTTTTCATGTGTCTGTTAGCTATTTCTATGTCTTCTTTGGAGAAGTGTCTGTTCATGTCTTCTGCCCATTTCTTGACTGGATTATTTGTTTTTTGGGTGTTGAGTTTGAGAAGTTCTTTATAGATCTTGGATACCAGCCCTTTACCTGTTATGTCATTTGAAAATATCTTCTCTCATTCTGTGGGTTGCCTCTTAGTTTTGTTGACTGTTTCCTTTGCTGTACAGAAACTTTTTACTGTGATAATGTCCCAATTGTTCATTTTTGCTTTTGTTTCCCTTGACTTGGGAGACATATCTAGCAAGAAATTGCTGTGGCCGAGGTCAAAGAGGTTACTGCCTGTGATCTCCAGAATTTTGATGGATTCCTGTCTCAACTTCAGGTCTTTTATTAGTTTTGAGTTTATGTTTATGAATGGTGTGAGAGAATGATCCAGATTCATTCTTCTGCATGTGGCTTCCCAATTTCCCCAGCACCATTTATTGAAGAGACTGTCTTTTTTCCATTGGGTATTCTTTCCTGCTTTGTTGAAGATTAGTTGATCATACAGTTGAGGGTCCATTTCGGGGCTCTCTATTCTGTTCCATTGATCTATGTGTCTGTTTTTGTGTCAATACCATGCTGTCTTGATGATCACAGCTTTGTAATATAGGTTGAAGTCAGGCATTGCAGTAGACTGACTTTGGTTTTCTTTTTCAACATTCCCCTGGAGATTCTGGGTCCTTTTGGTTCCATACAAATTTTAGGATTATTTGTTCCAGCTCTGAAAAATGTAGATGGTATTTTGATAGGGACAGCATTTAAAGTGTAGATTGCTCTGGGTAGCATAGACATTTTAACATTTTTTTTTCCAATCCATGAGCATGGAATGTTTTTCATTTCTTTGTGTCTATCTCAATTTCTTTCATAAGTGTTCTATAGTTTCTAGAGTATAGATCCTTTACCTCTTTGGTTAAGTGTATTCCTAGGTATCTTATAGTTTTTGGTGCTATTATAAATGGAGTAGATTTCTTAATTTCTCATTCTTCAGTTACATTGTTAATGTGTAGAAATGCAACTGATTTCTGTGCATTGATTTTCTATCCTGCCATGTTTCTGAATTGCCCTATGAGTTCTAGTAATTTGGGGGTGGAGTCTTTTGGGTTTTCCACATGAAGTATCATGTCATCTGTGAAGAGAAAGAGTTTGACTTCTTCTTTGCCAATTTGAATGCCTTTAATTTCTTTTTGTTGTCTGATTGCTGAGGCTAAGACTTCTAGTACTATGTTGAACAATAGTGGTGAGAGTGGGCATCCTTGTCATGTACCTCACCTTAGGGAAAAAGCTCTCAGTTTTTCCCCATTGAGAACGATATTTGCTGTGGGCTTTTCACAGATGGCTTTTATGATATTGAGGTATGTTCCCTTTATCCCTATACTTTGAAGAGTTTTAATCAGGAAAGGATGCTGTATTTTGTCAAATGATTTTTCTGCATCAATTGAGAGGATCTTCCGGTTCTTGTCTTTTCTTCTGTTAATGTGAGCTATCAGGTGGATTGATTTGCAAATGTTGAACCTCCCTTCCAGCCCAGGAATAAACCCCACCTGGTCTTGGCGAATAAGCCTTTCGAAGTACTGTTGTGTCCTATTGGCTATTATCTTGTTGAGTATTTTGGCATCCATGTTCATAAGGGATATTGGTCTGTAATTCTCCTTTTTGATGGCCTGTTTGTCTGGTTTTGCGATCAAGGTAACACTGGCCTCATAGAACAAGCTTGGATGTTTTCCTTCCATTTCTGTTTTTTGAAACAGCTTCACACAGACTGAGGGCTTCAGAGGGGAGAGGGGTGGGAGATTGAGATAGGCTGGTGATTGGTATTAAGGAGGGAACATATTGCATGGTGCACTGGGTGTTATACGCAAATAATGAATCATGGAACATTACATCAAAAACGAAGGATATTCTGTATGGTGACTAACATAACATAACACAAAATTATTATTAAAAAATAAAATAAAATTATAAAAAAAGAAACAGCTTCAGTGAAATGGATATATCTTCTTTAAATGTTTGGTAGAATTCCCCTGGGAAACCATCTGGCCCTGGACTCTCACTTTTTGGGAGGTTTTTCATTACTGCCTCAATTTCCTCATTGGTTATTGGTCTGTTCAGATTGTCTATTTCTTCCTGTTTCAGTCTTGGTAGTTTATAAGTTTCCAGGAAGGCATCCATTTCTTCCAGATTGCCTAGTTTGTTGGCATACAGTTGCTGATAATAATTTCTAATAATTGTTTCTTTTTTTATGATGATACGTTAGTCACCATATAGTACATCATTAGTTTTTGATGTAGTGCTCCATGATTCATTGTTTGTATATAACACCCAGAGTTCCATGTAGTACATGCCCTCCTTAATATCCATCACTGGGCTAGCCCATCCCCCACCCCCCACCCGTCTGAAAACAAATAATTGTTTCTATTTCCTTGGTGTTAGTAATGATCTCTTCCTTTTCATTCGTGATTTTATTAATTTGGGTCCTTTCTCTTTTCTTTTGGATAAGTCTGGCCAGAGGTTTATTGATCTTCTTGATTCTTTCAAAGAACCAGCTTCTAGTTTCGTTGAACTCTTTTACTGTTCTAGCTTCTCTTTCATTGATTTCTGCTCTAATCTTTATTATTTCTCTTCTCCCACTTGTTTTAGGCTTTATTTGCTATTCTTTCTCCTGGTCCTTTAGGTGTAAGGTTACCTTGTGTATTTGGGATTTTTCTAATTTTTTGAGAGAGGCATGGATGGCTATGTTCTTCCCTCTTAGGACCACCTTTGCAGTATTCCATAGGTTTTGAACTGATGCTACATTTTCATTGCTTTGCATGAATTGTTTAAGTTCTTCTTTAATTTCCTGGTTGACCCACTCATTATTTAGCAGGATGCTCTTTAACCCCCAAGTGTTTTAGTTCCTTCCAAATTTCTTTTTGTGGTTGAATTCCAATTTCAAAACATTGTTGTCTAAAAATATGCAGGGAATAATCTCAATGTTTTGTTATCAATTGAGAACTGATTTCTGATTCATTATGTAATCTATTCTGGAGAAAGTTCCTTGTGCACTCAAGAAGAATGAATATTCTGTTGTTTCAAGATGGAATGTTCTGTATATATCTACGAAGTCTATCTGGTCCAATGTGTCAGTCAAAGTTACCGTTCCTTTGCTGATCTTCTGCTTAGATGATCTGTCCAATCCTGTGAGTGGACTGTTGAAGTCTCCTACTATTAATGTATTATTATCAATATTATTCTTTATTTTGATTATTAATTGGTTTATACAATTCGCTGCTCCCATGTTAGGGGCATAGATATTTGCAATTGTCAGATCTCCATGTTGGATAGACCTTTTAAGTATGATATAGTGTCCTTCTCCATATCTTAAACTACAGTTTTTGGTTTAAAATCTGATTTGTCTGATATTAAGATTACTACCCCAGCTTTCTTTTGAGGTCCATTGGCATGGCAAATTGTTCTTCATCCCCTCACTTTCAATCTGGAGGTGTCTTTAGGTTCAAAATGAGTCTCTTCTAGACAGCATATGAATGGGTCCTCCTTTTTTATCCAATCTGAAACCCTGTGTCCTTTGATGAGAGCATTCAGCCCATTTACATTCAGAGTAACTATTGAAAGATTTGAATTTAGTCCCATTGTATTACCTTTAAAGTCCCCGTTTCTGTAGATTGTCTCTGTTTCTTTCTGGCATATATTACTCTCAGGGTCTCTCTTCACTTACAGAATCCCCCTTAATATTTCTTGAAGGGTTGCCTTGGTGGTCACATATTCTTTCAGTTTCTGCTTGTCGTAGACGCTCTTTATCTCTCCACCCCTTCCGAAGGACAGCCTTGCTGGATAAAGTATTCTTGTCTGCTTGTTCTTCTCATTTAGTACCCTGAACATGTCTTGCCAGCACTTTCTGGCTTGCCACATTTCTGTGGATAGGTCTGATGTTATTCTGATGCTTGTCCCTCAATATGTAAGGAAACTTTTCTCCCTAGCTACTCTCAGGATAGTGTCCTTTGCTGTATAATTTGAAAGCTTCACTATTATAAGTTGGGGTGTTGATCTATCTTTATTGATTTTCAGAGGGGGTCCTCTCTGCCTCTTGGATATGAATGCTTATTTCCTTCCCTGGATTAGTGAAGTTCTCATCTATGATTTGCTCAAATATACCTTCTAGCTCTCTTGCTCTCTCTCCACCTTCTTGGGGATCCCAATAATTCTGATATTGGAACAATTCATGGTATCATTAATCTCTCCACACCTTTTTTCATAGGTTACTAGCAGCCTATGTCTGTTTTCCTCAATTTTCTTCCTTTCCATCAGTTTATCTTCTAGATCACTGATTCTTCTGCCTCATTTACCCTGGTTGTTAGAGTATCCGGTTTAGACTGCATCTCATTCATAGCATTTTTAAGTATGGTTGGATTAGATCTCATTTCTGCCCTTACAGATTCTATATTGTCACTAATGCTTGTTTCAAGCCTAGCTATTGGCTTTATGATTCTTTCCTGAATTCTGTCTCTGAATCTTGCTTATATCCATATTGATTAGCTCTGTGGCAGAGAATACTATCTCTGGTTCTTTTTTGTGTGAGATCCTTCCTCTTGTCATTCTGTCCAGAGAACAATGGATGGGCAAATGAACAGAGTCCAAAATATCAACTACATCCCAAACAGGTTGCACCCTAGCAACATCCTGAGTAGTTGGAAGCCACCACAGAAAAATAAAGCCAAAATGAAACACAAGAATAAAATAAAATTTAAAAAAGGTGGGGAGGGGAAGAGGGAGTATAATCTTGCAGTGTGGACAAAGCAGGGTGTTCCACTTGTTCCTGGGTGAATTTTAGTCCGTGTGTTAGAAGACATTACCACCCAACATTGCAACAAAAGTAAAACTTATATATATATATATATATATATATATATATATATATATATATATATATATATAGAGAGAGAGAGAGAGAGAGAGAGAGAGAGAGAGAGAGAGAGAAAGGAGTAAAATGAAGCATATATCTATAAAAATATAGGTGTGAAAAAATACAAGTTAAAAAGCAACTATGAAATATAAGTTGGTATAATAAACATCTAGTTGAAATGAGAAAAAAAGGTAAAAAGAAAGAAAAGAGAAAAAACCTAAGAAAAAGAAAAAAAAAGGAGAATTTTATCTGAAAAATAAATGAGTCATGAGGCAACACCTGGAGCTCAATATACTGTTTTCCTCTGGCATTGGAATTTTACAGTCTTATGGGATCCATAGGCTCATCATCCACCTGTTCTTCCAGACTGTCTTTTGGGGGAGAGGCCTGCTGTGCTGTTTCTCAGGTGTCCCTGTGTGGGCAGAGTTGCCCCACCCCCTGTCAGGGGGGTGGGCTCAGTGAAAACTGGTCCTATGTGTAGTTTTTTCCCCCCTGGAGGTTTTCCACATCTCTTCAGAGGATCAGAGCAAAAATGGCTGAGCGCAGACCTCTGGCCCAGAGCAGAAAGATCACAGTCTGCCCTCTTTAATAAACTCTCCAAGACAAAGAGTCTCCACTTCTGTATGCACTGAAAACTGTAGCCTCCCACTGTGTGCACCCACTGCAACTTTCTCAGAGGTAGTCCTAGGGGCCTGGGAGTGCCACTGACCTTTTTGACTCTAAGACCACAAGTGGCCATGGGCTTGCGTGCACACCTGAATCTCCTTGATCGTGTGTGGGTGCTGCTCTAATGTTCTTTCTGGGCCACGACTGCCCTTCAAGCTTTTACCTGGTCGGGCGCAGGTTCCAGACTTTTTCAGGCTGCTCAGGAAAAGAGCAATTATCTACCAGCCTGGCTCATGCTTTATGGTGATCCCAGCTGAGAATCCCCTTCTGAGTTCACTGACCATAACCTGCTTCCTGACTCCACTGCTCAGGCACTCTACCAGTTCAGGCTCCCCTGTTCACTCTGTGACTCCTCAGATCCTGAGACCACAATGCCATGTCCTACCTAGAATTCTGCCTTTTCATTTCCAGAGAGAGATGTCTCTTACTAGAGCAGATTTCTAAGAGTTCTGATTTTGCACTCAGGTGTTATATCACTTTCCAGGAACCAGCTTATCAAGGCTCCCTCCCCCTTCTGTTTATCTTCCAATATCTTCCCACAGATTCACAACTCCATGAGTCATACCTTTCAAAAAGCAGTAGCTTTTCTGCTTGTAGAGATTCAGATATATATTCTTACATCTCAGGTTGATTTCATTGGTGTTCAAAATGGTTTGATAGATATCCAGCTAAATTCAGGGGATTAGTTGAAATGGGGTCCCCTACTCCTCAGCCATTTTGCCTCCCTCCCCTGATATGTGGAATTTAAGAAACAAGGCAGAGATCATAGGGGAAGAGGGGAAAAAATGAAACAAGACAAAACCAGAGAGGGAGACAAACCATAAAAGACTCTTAATCTTAGGAAACAAACTGAGGGCTGCTGGAGGAGGAGGGAGTGAGGGGATGGGTTAACTGGGTGATGGAAACAGGGGAGGGTATGTGTTGTAATGAACACTGGGTATTATATAAGAGTGATGAATCACAGACCTGTACCCCTTAAACAAATAATACATTATATGTTAATTTAAAAAAAGAAAATCATTGAACCTTTTGAAGTCTAGTTTTCTCATCTGTAAAATAAAGTTTCTGTGAGGATTAAATAGAACTATATACTAAAATGGACCTCCAGGTAGTCTGCTAAGCAACTCCTGTATAGAGCAATGGTATGGTTCATAAAACTTGTGCTATCTCTGCTCCCTCTCCAGGAACATCCAGTAGTGTGCTATGTGCTGTGAGAAAAACAAAGGAGGCATAAAACAAGGCCCCTGCCCTGCAGAACAATGGGATAATCAAATGAAAAACTTGCTAGTCTAAGGCTTCTTACTTTTGTTCTGATTCTGTACAGTCTAAGACTCCAGGGAGTTCAAGCAATGATAGACTCAGAAGGAAACAGGCTGGGAATTAAAAAAAAAAGATTTATTTACTTATTTGAGAGACTGGGGGAGGGGCACAGAGGTTGAGAATCTCAAGCACACTCCTTGTTGAGTGCAGAGCCTGATGGGGGGCTTGATCTCACAACCCTGATTTCAGGACCTGAACCAAAACCAAGAGTTGGATGTTTAACTGATTGAGCCACCCGGGCACCCCAATCCTTCAGAGTTTTAAAGCCAAACTGAATGACAACTCATTTTAGAAATAAGAAGAGGTTTTTATTTTGATGAAGTCCCAATAGTTTAGTTTTGCTTTTGAATAAAAAAAAGAAATGGAAGAAGGGATTCTTAAAGATCTCTGACATGAAATAAAAAATTATATGAGAAAGTATGGAATAAAGTATGAAAGCACTCTTCATAATGTATTTACTAACGTTCTACAGCAAATCACCACACATTTAGTGTCTTAAAATAACACCAACTTAGTTTTAGTTCAGGAGGTCAGAATTCTAAAATCAATGTTCTGACAAGACTGTGTTGTTTCTGCAGGCTTCAAGAGAGAATCTGTTTCCTCGCCATTTGCAGTTTCAGAGGCTGCCCACATTTCCTTGGCTCATGGCTTCTTTGTTATATCACAAGACCTCTTGTTTCTGTCATCACACCTCCTACTACTCATTCTTATCCTGCTGCCTCTTTCCCTCTTATAAGGACCTTTGAGATTATAGTGAGTCCACCTTGATAAACCAGTATAATTTCACTTATCTCAAATCCTTAACTTAATCAAACCTGCAAAGTCACTTTTAGCATGTAAAATAACATAATCCCGGATTCCAGGGATTAGGATGTGAACATCAAAAGGGAGCTATTATTCAACTTACCATAGGTGCTGTAGCTCAGAGATAATCAATGGGATTAAAAAGTCCGGATGGTATTTATGAAAGCAGTACATCTTGATGGGTATGAAGATAAGGAAGAGGTCACTGCTAGGTTGGGGAATGACATGGACACAAGCAGTGGGGTTAGAAATCAGCATAATTTACATGGAGGCTGATGTAAATCCAGTAGGTGTGAAAAATACAATCAAATAGGAGGAGAGAAAGGTCGGATCACAAAGCCAGGCAAAGGGATCCAAATTTGGTAGAATGACAATTGGGAGTTACTGAAAGTTCCCGAGTAAGCCCCCAAGTGATGTTATAAAAGCATTCTCAGGATGATTCATCCAGACAAGTAGAGGTGGGAGAAGGGGCTGCAAGAGGAACAAAGGTTAAATGATTATGTTTCCATTGAAGAATCACTGATGTCTAAGCTGTTTTCAGGGTACCTGAAAACAAATTGCCAACAATTTCAAAGGAGAGAGAAAGGACCCTGGCAGGATCATTTTAGCCTCTCTCCACCTACAAGAGCACAAGCCATGAACAACAACCAGGAAACTCTCATAGCATTTAGCAAAGAAAGATGATTTCTATGAGCTCAGGGAAGGTTTCTTTTTTTCTTTTTTAAAGAGCAAAAATATACTACACTTACCTCATTGCCACATTACTTCCATCTATGACAACTGGCCTCAAATTTTCACTGCTGTCTATTTCATCTTCAAGAGATAGTTCAGGGCTTGCGGTCTCTCTGGAGCTGGAACCCCGAGGCACTAACAGACTCAAGCTGACCTGCCCTTCTGAATCACCTTTGTTCCCAAGTCTGACGAGCTCTGCCAATACATCATTAATAAGTGATTCTGGGCCCAGCTTGTTCAATACTGATTGAATCTGTGTCTCTGCGTAGCCCAGCTTTAGAGCAAAATCCATCTTTGCTTGGTATTCCTTTTCCAAGTCAAGCTTCCCCTCTTGTAGAATGCTGCTCTGGGAGAAGCTTGGATGGTCTAAGCAGGGTGATCTATAGAGCTGACGGTGTGGCTTAGAGGGAATCCCCTTTTTTTTCATCTGAGCATCCCCAGGTTGGTGGCTATTGTCATTGTTGCTGCTCTTAAGGCTCATCTGTTCAGGGTCACTTTCAGAGTTCATCCACTCTTCAGAGTCAGCATTGCTGTGCTCTAGGCTGTCCTGCTTAGACTGTTGTTTCTCTTCCTTGGAGGCATTCTTCTCCATTTTTGGTGTCTCTACTGCAGCCGTGGCCGTCATCCCTTTCAGTGAGCAGTCTGAGGTCTAATCAGTTATTTTTCTTTTTAGACTGCTTGGAATCCACATACAGTTACATTCCGTTGTGGTAAAATGTGGTAGTGATGGTGCAAGAGTTTGCCTGTTTGGTTCGGTATGTTCAGATGTTACCAGTCCCTACAAATAAACAAAGATACCACAATCATGTTTAGTAAAATTCTGGAAAAGCATTTCAGAATGCAAAGGTTTCTTTGTAAGAAACTACAGGCTGTATGACATTTAATTTTTGTGCTTCAAATGATTGGACTCATCTTACAATAAAGAAAAAAATTCTTTTATAATTCTAATTCTTTAATAATTCTAAGCATAAAATTTCATTGGTGACAATAATGCTGTAATCCCCCCACACACACACACAAAATAAATCACGCTATAGTTAACTGTTAATCATAACAACTTTGAGAAAGAAAAACATAGCATTTCAACAAGAGTCAAGAACATATGCATCCTTGATAGGATTCTCTCTTTTCCTTTCTGCTAGGCAAGTTTTCCCAAATCTCACACCAGATCCCTCTTGCTAAAGCTGAGTTCCACTCCTGAAGAGCACAACATCTTCAGCACTACTCATTGCAAAATATCAGGGATTCTATCTACTGGGTAGACTAGAAAACCATTGAAATTGTTTTCAAGCAATTGAAGTAGGGTATAAGGTGACAAGTAGATAGGTGTGCTCCAGATTTTTAAAAAATGGGTCTGTGTACACTTTTGAATTGTATCTGCAGCCTCTTTTATTTATTGCAACTGTATTTATTGTTTTGTAAAAAGGAGAAAATTGTCAATTTATTGTCACAATAAACCAAAACATTTTGAAAAGAATATTAATTACAAAAGAGAATTAAGGACAATTTTATTTCTGAACTCCTCCTCTCACTGATCACATCTGTCCCTGCAGGGCTGAGTTCTAACTTGGCCAAAGTGTTTTTTCCTCAGTTTGAGCCTTGGTTTCCTTATATATAAAATGAGAATATTGATACTTACCTCACAAGGTAAGGACTATGTAAGATGAGTAAGGAAATTGCTTAGAAAAGTGAATAGAACATATAGTAGGTTCTTAACATATGTAAAGGATACAACAGACACCATCAAAAGATTGGTTTTTGTTTTAAGAAGTCTAACAGAGAAGCAAAAGCTGTAGACCTGCGAGCACTGACAAGCTCTTCAGATAGCAGCAGTGTTCACTAATCTAAAATCTGATTATCTATGTAACCAATGTACTAAAGTTTTCTGGTTACCCTTTAGTAATATTTACACAAACAAGAAAAAAAGTCACCAATAGCTCTATCTAAGAATAATATGGATAAGTGCTTGTGTGCTTTAGGAAAGTCACATTTAGAAACATCATATGCACACAGAATTGACATCTCAGAACTGATATTCTGGTAACATATGACTTCTGTAATGATTATACTACCACTTGTAACTTCCAATTTTCTCTTAATGAATTAGCCAATATGTAGACATCCATTTTACTTTCACTTCTCTATTAATCTCTTATTTGAATTTTGAAGTCTATTTCCTTTATAAGTCCACATTTACTATCCGACTTACATTTTATTATCTTCAAAATAATTTCTAGTGTACATAGGACATTGAAATTTTCCCCTTGCATTTATTCAAAGCTCAAAAGTCACTTTAAAAACGTCAATGTTTATAAGACTAACTGTATATTTTATTGGCAAAGGAGAGGTACCTGTAGAAAATAAGTTTGACTATTCCTAGCTGATGGACCATAGAATATTATTTTCTTCTCTATTCTCTTATATTTTGCTCTGTCCGAATTAACATTGATGTGAGCACCTTTACCATGTTCATGTATACAATACATTACATGTCACATAGAGTACAAGTTCAATACACAGTAGCAAAGTTAAGGTCAGAAAAAAAACTCACAACATAGGAAATCATCATTGTAATGGCTGTTTTTATTGTGAAAGTTCCCTACTCAATAACCTAAAGCAGAAGAGAAATAAATGACTTAGTAAACATAAACTTGGATTTACCTTTATAACTCTTAAAAAAGAAGATATTAAGAAAAATGCTGAGAGTCTGTCCTAAAACCTGTGTATATGTGTAGGTGTCATGTGTTTTTTGTGTTTGTTTTATAGAACAGTAGAAACTTCTTGAGACAAAGATGGCAGGAATGCTTTTCATTTGAAAGAACAGTCACTGAGTGCCAAACACTGAAATAAGCCCTGGGTCTATAAAGAAAAAGCAGAATTGATTCTGTCCTCAAAGAACTCACAAACTAATAAATATTAGCTAGACATGGCTCTAATAAGTGCTAAAACACAATTCTATAGAGGTGGCCATCTATTATTGTCCAAGCTGAGACACTTATGAGAATAAAAAGAACATCACTAATAATTATGTCAGATCATTAGGCATAAAAATTATGTATGTCCCAGGCAAACATGGATGTATGGCTGGTCCTTCAAATTACTTGAAAATTTCCATTCATATACAAAAGAGGGAATGGTAAATCTGTCAGTGGAGTGAGAGTTAAGGGTAGTGGTTATAGGGATTAGGAATGAATTCAAGAAGGATATAATATTTGGAGTAATTTTCTGTCTAATAAACTAATAAACATTTACTTAGTGCTATGTGCCAGGAAACATGTTAGGATCTGGGAACATAAAAACAGGCATAGATCCTAATCTCAATGTTCTTATAGTGGAGACAGATAATAATCAAAAAATTATATAATTTATAATTAAAAACTTTGACCAGTGATTAAATGTTTAAAAAAAAAACCAAGAAGGCATCAATTGAGCCTTAAAAAAAAGAGTAACAATTTGCTGGTAGGGAAGAGTTTTCTAAATTATAAATATATAAACATAAATATGACACTGTGCTTTTAGTCAACACCTCATTCTTAATATTATGGGTAAGGGGTGATAAATGAAAGCTTTGAGGATGGATAAAGGAAAATAGTTACTTTTGCCCAAAAAGGAAACTAAGAGAGAAAAATTTCAAAGATGATGTTCTACAAGACAGGGATGTCCACTCTGACCATTAAAATTTAGTAGCACTGAGCATGTTAGCTTGAGCAATCAGACAACAAAAAGATATAAAAGACATCCAAATTGGCAAGGAAGAAGTCAAATTTTCACTACTTGCACACAACATGATGCTTTATGTAGAAAACCTGAAAGAATCCACCAAAAAAATTGCTAGAACTAATACATGAATTCAGTAAAGTCACAGGATATGAAATCAACATACAGAAATCTGTTCTAATACTATACACAAATAATGAAGCAGCAGAAAAAGAAATTGAGACATCAATCCCGTTTACAATTGCACAAAAACCCATAAGATACCTAGGAATAAGCCTAACCAAAGAGGTAAAAGATCTGTACTCTGAAAACTATAGAACACTTGTGAAAGAAATTGAACAAGACACAAAGAAATGGAAAAACATTCTATGTTCATGGACTGGAAGAACAAACATTGCTAAAATGTCTATACTGGGGCGCCTGGGTGGCACAGTTGTCAAGCATCTGCCTTCAGCTCAGGGCGTGATCCTAGCGTTATGGGATTGAGCCCCACATCAGGCTCCTCTGCTATGAGCTTGCTTCTTCCTCTCCCACTCCCCCTGCTTGTGTTCCCTCTCTTGCTGGCTGTCTCTATCTCTGTCAAATAAATAAATAAATAAATAAATAAATAAATAAATAAATAAATCTTTAAAAAAATAAAATAAAATGTCTATACTACCCAAGTTAATCTACACATTTAATGCAATCCTTATAAAAATACCACCATTTTTCACAGAAATAGAACAAACAATCCTAAAATTTGTATGGAACCACAAAAGACCCCAAATAGCCAAAGCAATCCTGAAAAAAAAGCAAAGCTGGAGTCATCATGATTCCGGACTACAATCTATATTATAAAGCTGCAGTCATCAAGACAGGATGGTACTAGCACAAAAACAGACACATAGATCAATGGAACAGAATAGAGAACTCAGAAATGGACCCACAACTATATGGTCAATTAATCTTCCACAAAGCAGAAAAGGATACCCAAAGGAAAAAGACACTCTCTTCAATAAATGGTATTGGGAAAACTGGACAACAACATGCAAAAGAATGAAACTTGACCACTTCCTAACACCATACACAAAAATAAATTCATAATGGATGAAAGACCTAAAAATGAGATCTGAAACCATAAAAATCCTAGCAGATAACACAGTCAGCAACCTCTTTGACCTCAACTGTAACAACTGCTTATTATGTACACCACCGGAGACAAAGAAACAACAGCAAAAATGAACTTTTGGAACTTCATCAACATAAAAAGCTTCTGCAAAGGAGACAACCAACAAAACTAAAAGGCAGCCTATGGAATGGGAGAAGATATTTGAAAATGATGTATCTAATTAAAGTTTAGTATCCAAAATCTATAAAGAATTTGTCAAACTCACACCCTAAAACCAAAAAAATCCAGTTAAGAAATGGGCAGAAGATGAGAATAGACACTTTTTCAAAGAAGACATATAGAGAGCTAACAGGCACATGAAAAGATATTGAACATTATTCGTCATCAGGGAAATACAAATCAAAACCACAATGAGATACCACCTCACACCTTTAAGAATGGCTCAAATTAACAACACAAGAAACAACAGATGTTGGTGAGGATGCGGGGAAAGGGGAACATTCTTGCATTGTTGGTGGCAATGCAAACTTGGTGCAGCCACTCTGGAAAACAGTATGGAGGTTCCTCAGATAAAAATATAACTACCTTATGACCCAGCAGTTGCACTATTAGATATTTACCCAAATGATACAAAAATACAGATTTGAAGGGGTTCATGCACCACAATATTTATAGCAGCATTATCAACAATAGCCAAACTATGATGAGACCCCAAATGTCCATTGACTGATGAATGGATAAAGAAGATGTTGTATGTATAAATACAATGGAATATTACTCAGTCATCAAAAAGAATGAAGAGAAGACATCACAACCAACAGCAAGGAAATACGAACAATTTTAAGAACACATTATGAGCAACTACATGCCAACAAATTAGGCCATCTGGAAGAAACAGATGCATGCCTGGAAAATTATAAACTACCAAAACTGAAACAGAAAGAAATAGAAAACCTAAACAGACTCATACCCAGCAAGGAAATTGAAGCAGTCATCAAAAATCTTCCAGCAAACAAGAGTCCAGGGCCTGATGGCTTCCCAGGGGAATTCTACCAAACATTTAAAGAAGAACTAATATGCATCCTACTGAAGTGGTTTCAAAAAAAGAAAGGGAAGGAAAACTTCTAAACTCATTCTATGAAGACAGCATTATCTTGATCACCAAACCAGAGAAAGATCCCACCAAAAAGGAGAATTACAGGCCAATATCCCTGATGAACATGGATGCAAAAATTCTAACCAAGATACTAGTCAATGGTACATTACAAGGATTACTCACCATGACCAAGTGGGATTTATTCCTGGGCTGCAAGGGTGGTTCAACATTCAAAAATCAAGCAACGTGATAGATCACATTAATAAAATAAAAGACAAGAATGATATGATCTTCTCAATTGATGCAAAAAATGCCTTTGACAAAATATAGCATCCTTTCTTGATTAAAACTCTCCACAGTATAGGGATAAAAAGAATATATGTCAATATCATAAAAACCATCTATGAAAAACCCACAGCGAATATCATTCTCAATGGGGAAAAACTGAGAGATTTTCCTGAAGGTCAGGAACACAACAGGGATGCCCACTCTCACCTCTGTTGTTCAACATATTATTAGAAGTCCTAGCCTCCACAATAAGGCAACAAAAAGAAATAAAAAGCATTCAAATTGGCAAAGAAGAAGTCAAACTCTCTCTCTTTGCAGATGACATGATAGTTTATGTGGGAAACCCAAAAAACTCTACCCCCAAATTCATACAGGAATTGAGCAACATGACAGGATATTAAATGAATGCACAGAAATCAGTTGCATTTCTATACACTAACAAAGAAGCAGAAGAAAGAGAAATTAAGGAATCGATCCCATTTACAATTGCAGCCAAAACCATATGATACTTAGGAATAAACCTCACCAAAGAGATCTGTACTCTCAAACCTACAGAACACTTATGAAAGAAATTGAGATAGACACAAAGAAATGGAAAAGCATTCCATGCTTATGGATTGGAAGAAAATTGTTAAAATGTCTATGTTACCAAAAGCAATCTATACATTCAATACAATCTCTATCAAAATACCATCAACATTTTTCACAGAGCTGGAATGAATATACTAAAATCTGTATAGAACCAGAAAAGACCCCAAATAGCCAGAGGAAAGTTGAATATGAAAACCAAAGCTGGTGGTATCACAATGCCTGACTTCAACCTATGTTACAAAACTGTAATCATTAAGACAGTATGGTGCTGGCATAAAAAAAAAAAGAGACATAGATCAGTGGAACAGATAGAGAACCAGAAATGGAACCTCAACTCCATGGTCAACTAATCTTTGACAAAGTAGAAAGAATACCCAATAGAAAAAGGACAGTCTCTTCATTAAATGGTACTGAGAAAATTGGGCAGCCACATGTAGAAGAATGAAACTAGACCACTTTTTTACATCATACAAAAAGATAAACTCGGAATGGATAAAGACCTAAAGGTGAGACAGGAATCCATCAAAATCCTAGAGGAGAACACAGTGAGCAATCACTTTGACCCCAGCCACAGCTACTTCTTGCTAGACATGTCTCCAAGGGCAAGGGAAACAAAAGCAAAAAGTGAACTATTGGGACTTCATCATGTTTAAAAGCTTCTGCACAGCAAAGGAAATACTGAACAAAATGAAAAAGCAACCTACAGAATAGGAGAAGATACTTACAAATAACATAACAGATAAAGGGCTGGTATCCAAGATCCATAAAGAACTTACAAACTCAGCACCCAAAAAACAAATAATCCAGTCAAGAAATGGGCAAAAGTCATGAACAGACATTTCCCCAAAGAAGATGTACAAATGGCCAACAGACACATGAAAAAATGCTCCACATCGCTTGGCATCAGGCAAGGGCAAATCAAAACCACAATGAGATACCACCTCACACCAGTCATAATGGCTGAAATTAACAAGATAGGGAACAACAAAGGTTGGGGAGGATGTGGAGAAAGGGGTACTCTCTTACACTGTCGGTGGGAACACAAGTTAGTACAGCCACTTTATTTTTTTGTGTGTGTGGTTAAAAGACTTTAATACTTTATTATTTTTTTATAATGTTTTTTTATTATATTATGTTAGTCACCATACAGTACATCCCCGGTTTCCGATGTAAGGCTCGATGATTCATTAGTTGTGTATAACACCCAGTGCACCATGCAATACGTGCCCTCCTTACTACCCATCACTGGCCTATCCCATTCCCCCACCCCCCTCCCCTCTGTAGCCCTCAGTTTGTTTCTCATAGTCCATAGTCTCTCATGTTTCATTCCCCCTTCTGATTACCCCCCCTTTCTTTATCCCTTTCTTCCCCTACCGATCATTCTAGTTCTTATGTTCCATAGATGAGAGAAATCATATGATAGTTGTCTTTCTCTGCTTGACTTATTTCACTTAGCATTATCTCCTCCAGTGCCGTCCATGTTGTAGCAAATGTTGAGAACTCGTTCTTTCAGTACAGCCACTTTAGAAAACTGTGGAGGTCCCTTAAAAAGTTAAAAATTGAGCTACGCTATGATACAGCAATTGCACTACTGGGTATTTACCCCAAAGATACAGATGTAGTGAAACAAAGGGGCACCTGCATCCCAATGTTCATAGCAGCAATGTCCACAATAGCCAAACTGTGGAAGGAGCTGAGATGTCGTTTGACAGATGAATACATAAAGAAGATGTGGTATGTACATATAATGGAATATTACTCAGCCATCAGAAAGGATGAATACCTACCATTTACATCAACATGGATGAACTGGAGTTTATTATGCTAAGTGAAATAAGGCAATCAGACAAAGACAATTACCTTATGGTCTCACTCGTATGTGGAATATAAGAATTAGTGCCAAGGATCATAAGGGAAGGGAGGGAAAACTGGATGGTAAGAAATCAGAAAGAGAGACAAACCATGGGAGACTCTTGGCTCTGGGAAACAAACTGAGGGTTGCTGAATTGAAGGGGGTGGAGGGATGGGATAATTGGGTGATGGGCATTAAGGAGGTCACGTGATGTGATGAGCACTGGGTGTTATACGCAATTGATGAATTATTGACCACTACATCTGAAACTAATGTTATACTATATGTTGGCTAATTGAATTTAAATTAAAAAGAAAAAATATGGCATTGTTATTTTGATGAGGATGGCATTGAACGTATAGATTGTTCTGGGCAGCATAGACATTTTAACAATGTTTATTCTTCTGATCCATGAGCATGGAATGTTTTTTCCATCTTTTTGTGTCTTTTTTCAATTTCTTTTGTAAGTGTTCTGTAGTTTTTAGAGTATAGATGTTTTACCTTTGGTTAGATTTATCCCAAGGTATCTTAAGGTTTTTGGTACTATTGTAAATGGAATCAATTCCCTAATTTCTCTTTCTACAGTGACATTGTTAGTGTATAAGAAAGCAACTGATTTCTGTGCACTGATTTTGTATCCTGTCACATTACTGAATTGCTCTGTGTGTTCTACTAATTTGTGGGTGGAGTCTTTTGGGTTTTCCACATAAAGTATCATGTTATCTGCTAAGACAGAGAGTTTGACTTCTTCTTTGCCGATTTGAATACTTTTTATTTCTTTTTGTTATCTGATTGCTCTTGCTAGGACTTCTAGTACTATGTTGAACAATAGTGGCGAGAATGGGGATCCTTGTCGTGTCCCTGCTCTTATGGGAAAGGCTCTCAGCTTTTCCCCATTGAGAATGATATTCCCTATGGGCTTTTCATAGATTTTTTTAAATGAAGTTGAGGAATGTATCCTTTATCTCTACACTTGGAAGTGTTTTAATCTGGAAAGGATGCTGTATTTTGACAAATGCTTTTTCTGCATCAATTGAGAGGACCATATTGTTCTTGTCTCTTCTCTTATTTTGTGTTCTATCACACTGATTGATTTGTGAATGTTGAACCACCCTTGCATCCCAGGGATGAATCCGATCTGGCCGTGATGGATAATCCTTTAATGTACTTTTGGATCCTATTAGCTAGGATCTTGTTGAGAATTTTGGCATTCATATTCATCAGGGATATCGGTCTGTAATTCTCCATTTGGATGGGGTCTTTGCCTAGTTTTGGGATCAAGGTAATGCTGGCCTCATAGAATGAGCTTGGAAGTTTTCCTTCTGTTTCTGTTTTTTGAAATAGCTTCAGGAGAATAGGTAATATTTCTTCCTTGAGTGTTTGGTAGAATTCCCCAGGGAATCCATCAGGCCCTGGACTCCTGTTTTGGGGAGGTCTTTGATCACTGCTTCAGTGTCATTACTGGTTATTGGTCTATTTAGGTTGTCCTTTTTTTTCTGTTTCAGTCTTGCTAGTTTATAGATTTACAGGAAGACAACCATTTCTTACAGGTTGCTTAAGTTATTAGCATATAGTTGTTGATAACAATTTCTGATAATTGTTTCCATTTCCTTGGTGTTAGTGGTCATCTCTCCCCTTTCATTCATAATTTTATTAATTTGGGACCTTTCTCTTTTCTTTTGGATAATTCTTTCCAGTGGTTTATTGATCTTATTAATTCTTTCAAAGAACCAGCTTCTAGTTTCATTGATCGGCTTTTCTCTATTTCTGGTTTCTAATTCACTGATCTCTGCTCTAATCTTAGTTATATCTCTTCTAGCGAGTGGCTTAGGCTTTATTTGTTATTCTTTCTCCAGTTCTTCAAAGTGTAAAGATAGTTTGTGTATTCTGGATTATTCTACTTTTTTTTTGAGTAAGGCTTGGATGGCTATGTATTTATCCCTAAGGACTACCTTTTTTCAAAGTGCTGGAACAAATGATCCTAAAATTCATATGGAACCAGAAAAGACACCGAATCACCAAGGAAATGTTGAAAAAGAAAAACAAACCTGAGGGGAATCAAGTTGCCTGATTTCAAGCTGTATTACAAAGCTCTAATCACCAAGACAGCATGGTACTGGCACAAAAACAGACACATAGATCAATGGAAAAGAAGGCACGTCTCCAAAGGCAGGGGAAACAAAAGCGAAAATGAACTTTTGGGACTATGTCAAGATAAAAAGCTTCTGCACAGCAAAAGAAGCAGGCAACAAAACTAAGAGGCAACCCACGGAAAGGGAGAAGATACTTGTGAATGACACTAGAGATAAGGGGTTGATATCCAACACCTATAAAGAACTTCTCAAACTCAACATCCAAAAGACAAATAATCAAGTAAAAAAATGGACAGAAGACATGAACAGACACTTCTCCAAAGAAGACCTACAAATGGCTAACAGATACATGAAAAAATGTTCAACATCATTAGTCGTCAGGGAAATTCAAATGACAACCACCTTACACCAGTTAGAATGACAAAAATTGACAAGGCCTGAAGCAACAAATGTTGGAGAGGTTGTGGAGAAAGGGGAACCCTCTTACGCTGTTGGTGGGAATGCAAGCTGACACAGCCACTTTGGGAAACAGTGTGGATGTTCCTCAAAAAGTTAAAAACAGAGCTACCTTATGATGCAGCAATTGCACTGGTGGGCATTTACCCCAAAGATACAGATGTAGTGAAGAGAAGGGGCACATGCACTGCAATGTTCATAGCAACATTGTCCACAGTAACCAAACTATGGAAGGAGCCGAGATCCCTTCAACAGGCAAATGGATAAAGAAGATGTGGTCCATATATACAATGAAATATTACTCTGCCATCAGAAAGGATGATTACCCAACATTTGCATCAACATGGATGGAACTGAAGGAGATTATGCTAAGTGAAATAAGTCAAGCAAAGTCAATTATCATATGGTTTCACTTATTTGTGTAACATAAGGTATAGCACGGAGGACATTAGGAGAAGGAAGGGAAAAATGAAGGGGGGGAATCAGAGGGGGAGATGAACCATGAGGGACTTTGGATTCCAAGAAACAAATTGAGGATGTCAGAGGGGAGGGGGTGCAGGGATGGGTTAGGTTGGTGAAGGGTATTAAGGAGGGCACGTATTGCATGGAGCACTGGGTGTTATACACAAACAATGAATCATGGAACACTACATCAAAAACTAATGATGTAGTGTATGGTGACTAACATAACATAATAAAAAATTTTTAAATAATTAAAAAATTTAAAAACTAAAATAAAATCTTCAGTATTCAACAAAAACTTATGAGACATAATTTCTGAATCAATCCTGTAAGTTGGTTCTAACCCCTCCCAGCTGTATAGTCTGTGAGTAGCTGTTCCAGGAACTTATGGAAAGACACACCCATTTGTGTCTCCAAATACTCTGAAATGAGCCTAAAACATGGCTGAAGCCACTTCCAGTGGCAGTCTGGGAGCAGTCCTGCAAGGCTACAGACCTGGTGGGAAATATGCCTAACTGTACCCATAGAGATCCTGAAACAGCTTGTAACTTGGCTCCAGATCCTCCCATATGGTCAGGAGGCACTCCTGCTTGGCCAGGGTTTTACTGGGAGATACACCCTGGGTGCCCCTGGAGGCAAGCCAGCCAACTTTGTCTAACAGCAGATGATGAAGCAACCTTGTGACTCAACTCCAGCCACTCCAAGCCATAGTCTGTGTGTAGCCTTCCTTGCTCAGGGAACTACTGGGAGGCATACCTGTTGGTACTCATGGAGGCAGGCCAACCAAATTTGATCCAACGGCAGCTCTTGAAACAACCCTATGATTCAGATCCATCCCCTCCCAGCTGCAGTCCATGAGCAGTCCTGCCTTCTCAGTAACATACCAGGAGACACACCTGTACATGCACTCAGAGGGAGGTCCATGGACTATATCCCAACTGCAGATTCTGAAAAGGCCCTGTAAGTTGGTTCCAGCCCCTACAAACAGCAATAGTCTGGGAACACTCCTGCCTGCCCAGGAAAATGGTGAGAGACACAGCTTTCTGTTGTTCCTAGGGCCAGTTCTGTAGACCTCAGTCCAGGCTGTAGACCCAGAAGTAACACTGGAACTCAATTCCATCCCCTATCAGCCACAGTCCAGGGTCTGTCCTGCCTGCCTGGAAATCCACCCAGTGGCCTGGCAAGAATTCCGTTAGGGATCTGATCTGGCAGGAGACAAACACATACATGCGCTTGGTAACAGACCTGCTATCTGAAGACCAAACTGTGAATCTTAAAGTGAACCTTTGTCCAGGGTCAGCCTTACTGAACAGGATCTTGGAGACCATCCCAATCCACCCAAGGGCATGACACAATCTATGCCCAGCTGAGCCTCTGGTATCAAGCCCACCAACTGGGGACCCCACTGCAGATGCAGCAATAGCCACATGACCCAACTCCAGCCCAGCCTGATTGCAATTCTGGAGGTAATTCCATCAACCCAGAGAACCAACCCAATCTAAAGACCAGAAGAAGTATTTGTTTCTCCAAAAGCACACAGAAATACAAGTCTACACTTATCATGATAAGTCAGGCAAATATGAAGCCAAAAAAAGGGGAAAAAAGCTGCAGTAATTGACTCCAAATAAATGGAATGTATGAATTGCCTGACAAAGAAATCTATAAAATAATCTTAAAGAAACTCATTGAAATGCCAGACAACATAGACAACTAAATGAAATGAGTAAAACAATGCATGAACAAAAAGGAGCTTAATAAAGAAATATAAATTATAACAAAAAACTAAGTAGAAATCCTGGCGCTGAAGAATACAAGAACAGAACTGAAAAATGTAATAGAAAGCTTTAATTACAGACTCAATCATGCAGAAGAATCCAAAAACTCAAAGATAGGTCATTTGAGATTACCCAGTCAGAAGAACAAAAAGAATGAAAAATAATGAAGAAAGCCTACATGAATCATGGGACAACATCAAGGGAATTACCATTCAAATCATAGGAGTCCCAGGAGAAGCAAGAAAGGAGCAGAAATCTTATTTAAAGTAATAATAGTTAAAAAGGGTATGGACATTCAGGTACATGAAACTCAAAAGACCCCAAGCAAGGAAGAAGAAGAAGAAAAGAAGAAGAAGAAGAAGAAGAAGAAGAAGAAGAAGAAGAAGAAGAAGAAGAAGAAGAAGAAGAAGAAGAAAAGAAGAAGAAGAAGAAGAAGAAGAAGAAGAAGAAGAAGAAGAAGAAGAAGAAGAAGAAGGAGAAAAGAACTACAGAACAGGTAGTAATAAATTGATAATAAAATAAATAATAATAAATAATAAAAAATATGGTAATATTTATCCTACATATAAAAAATTACTTTGTATGTAAATAGATTAAATTAGCTGATCAAAAGATATAGAATGGCTGAATGGATATAAAAGCAAGACCAATAATATGCTGCTTGCAAGAGATTGACTTACAGATGCACATAGGCCAAATTAAAGGGAAAAAAAAAGATATTCTATTCAATGGCAATCAAAAGAGAGCAAGAGTATTGGTATATTATACCATGATAATATACATTTTCAGGTAAAAACAGCCACAAGAAACAAAAAAGACTACTATATAGTAAAAAAAAAAGAAAGAAAGAAAGGGGGGGTCAATTCATCAACAGGATTTTTTTTTCTATTGTTGGTATTTATTTATTTTTATTTTTTATTTTTTTAAATTTTTTTATTATATTATGTTAGTCACCATACAGTACATCCCTGGTTTTTGATGTAAAGTTTGATGATTCATTAGTTGCACATAACACCCAGTGCACCATGCAATACATGCCCTCCTTACTACCCATCACCAACCTATCCCATTCCCTCACCACCTACCTTCTGAAGCCCTCAGTTTGTTTCTCAGAGTCCATAGTCTCTCATGCTTCATTCCCCCTTCTGATTACCCCCCTTTCTTTATCCATTTCTTCCCCTACCGATCTTCCTAGTTCTTATGTTCCATAGATGAGAGAAACCATATGATAATTGTCTTTCTCTGCTTGACTTATTTCACTTAGCATTATCTCCTCCAGTGCCGTCCATGTTGCAGGAAATATTGAGAAATCGTTCTTTTTGATGGCTGAGTAAAATTCCATTGTACATATGGACCATATCTTCTTAATCCAGTCATCTCTTGAAGGGCATCTTGGCTCCTTCCACGATTTAGCTATTGTGGGCAATGCTGCTATGAACATTGGGGTGCATATGGCCCTTCTCTTCACTACGTCTGTATCTTTGGAGTAAATACCCAGTAGTGCAATGGCTGGATCATAGGGTAGCTCAATTTTTAACTTTTTAAGGGACCTCCACACTGTTTTCCAGAGTGGCTGTACCAATTTGCATTCCCACCAACAATGTAGGAGGGATCCCCTTTCTCCACAGCGTCTCCAACAATTGTTGTTTCTTGCCTTGTCAATTTTTGCCATTCTAACTGGCGTAAGGTGGTATCTTAATGTGGTTTTGATTTGAATTTCCCCGATGGCTATTGATTTTGAATATTTTTTCATGTGTCTGTTAGCCATTTGTATGTCATCATTGGAAAAGTGTCTTTTCATATCTTTTGCCCATTTTATGATTTGTTTATTTGTTTCTTGTGTATTGAGTTTGAGAAGTTCTTTTTAGATCCTGGATAACAGTCTTTTATCTGTGGTGTTATTTGCAAATATCTTCTCCCATTCCGTGGGCTGCCTCTTAGTTTTCTTGACTGTTTCCTTGGCTGTGCAGAAGCTTTTTATCATGATGAAGTCCCATAAGTTCATTTTATCTTTTCTTTCTCTTGCCTTTGGAGATTTGTCATGAAAAATCTTGCTTTGGCCGATGTCATAGAGGTTGCTGCCTGTATTTTCCTCTATGATTTTGATGGATTCCTGTCTCACATCGAAGTCTTTCATCCATTTGGAGTTCATCTTTGTGTATGGTGTGAGAGAGTGGTCAAGTTTCATTCTTTTGCATGTAACTGTCCAATTTTCCCAGCACCATTTATTTAAACATTTTCAAAGTATGTGTACCCAACAATGGAGAATTTAAATATTTAAAACAAATATAAACAGAATAAAAGGAAGAAATAAGCAAAAATACAGTAACAGCAGATGATTTCAAAAATGTGCTTTCAACACTGTATAGATTATGCAGTTAGAAAGTCAAAAAGAAATCAGTGGATTTTAATAATAGTATTGACCAAATGGACCTAACGGACACATAGCATTTCATCTAACTGAACCAAAACACATTTTTTTCTCAAGCACACATGGAACGTTCTCAAGGATAGATCAAAGAGAAAGTCTTAATAAATTTGAAAGGGTTTACATTACATCAAGTATGTTTTCCAGCCACAACGGTAGAACACAAGAAATGAGTAACAGGGGGGAAATTGGAAAATTCACAAATATGTGAAAATTAAACAATATAATCTTGAAAACCTAATGGGTCAAAAAAGAAATCTAAAGGGAAATCAGAAAGTATTGGACACAAACAAATATGGAAACACAACATACCAAAACTTTAAGGATGCAGCCAAAACAATTCTAAAAGGAAGTTTATAGATAAATGAAGAAAAAAGAGAGATCTCAAATAAATAAGCCAACTGTATACCTTAACAAACAAGAAAAAAACAAATTGAACTCAATGTTAGCAGAAGGAAGAACATAATATAGATAAAGATAAAAGCAGGAAGAAATAAAATAGAGACTAAAAAGATGATAGAAAAAATCAGTGAAAATAATAGTTGGTTTTCTGAAAGGATAAACATTTTGACAAATCCTTAGATAGAACCAAGAATGGGGGAGGTACTTAAGATGGCGTAGGAGTAGGGGTCCCCTTTTTGAGCTGGTCCCCTGAGTTGAGCTGGATAGGTACCAGACCATCCTGAAAACCCACGGAATCAGCCTTAGACACAGGAAGATACATCTGGATCTCTACAAATGAACATCTCCAGCACTGAGTTTTGAGATACGAAGCAGGGAGCCATGAATCTGCCCACAGATATTGGAAGATAAATGGAAGGGGGAGGGAGCTGCCGTGCTCAGGTGCCAGGAAGCAGAAGCCACCTGCACTGGGGAGTGGGCCGGACTCGAGGACCGGCACCCATGAGAGAGCAGACTGAGACCGTGAGCCTGGGAACATGCGTGTGACCAAACTGAAAACCAGAGCACCAGAGCACTCACTTGAACTAGACTGAAACCAAGAGCTCCTAGACTGAAACCAGGAGCTCCGGAGTGCTCACACAACCTGACTGACAACCAGAACTCCAGAGTGCACACTCGAACTAGATTGAACCTGAGAGCTCGGGAGGGCCCACGTGACCTGACTGAAAACCGGAGCTCCAGAGTGCTCACTGGAACCGGATTGATACTGGGAGCTCAGGAGCTCATGCGCACAACCAGACTGAAAACTGGCGCTCTGGAGTGTGCGTGAACCAAACTGAATCAAAGAGCTCACGAGCGTGTGCAGGAACCGGGGGCAGCTGGTGGTGTTAGAACCACAAAGGACAGAGATGTGCTGGCCCTGGAAGTGAGGGCTGGGACGCTGGCCATGGGGTGCACAATCCCGGACACTGCAGGGATTTTAGCAGCACCAAAAGAAACAGAGTTAAAGAGGCCTAGAGAGCTCAGTGGAGAGCGGGCTGCGATCTCTCTGTTCTGAGACAGAGGCTGGGATTCGGCCACTGCTGCTCTGACTCTCAGAAGAGCCACAGAAAGCCGCCAGAGAAAGCCACCAGAGAACAAAAGCCCAGAAATACCAGCTTACATTGTGCCAATCCCCATCCCCACTCACAGGGGACAGGGAGACTCTAACCAAACGGGGTTGCCTGAATATCAACGCAGCAGGTCCTTCCTACAGAAGGCAGTCTGAAAAATCAAGAAGCCCACATCCCTAAGGTCCCTATAAAACAAGTGCACACTGCCTGGATCCTGGTCAATAATTTGGGCTCTGGGCAACCCCACAAACTCTCCTCATCAGAATGACAAGAAGGAGAAATCCTCCCCAGCAAAGAAAAGATAATGAGTCTTTTGCCTCTGCCACAGAACTGATGGATATGGATATAACCAGATTGTCAGAAATGGAGTTCAGAGCAACAATGGTTAAGATAATGTGCAGGCTTGAAAAAAATATTAATGAAAATATTAATGAGAATATAGAATCTCTAAGGGTGGAAATGAGAGCGAATCTGGCAGAAATTAAAAATGCTATGAATCTAATGCAGTCAAAACTAGATGCTCTAATGGCCAGGGCAAATGAGGCAGAAGAATGAACTAGGGAATTGGAGGACGGGATGGTGGAAGAGAAAGCTAAACCACAAACTTGGCTCAAAAAAATCCAATCTCAAGAATGTAGGTTACAGGAGATTACTGACTCAATGAAACTTTCCAATTTCAGAATCATCGGCATCCCTGAGGAAGTGGAGAAAGAGAAAGGTCTAGAAGAGATATTTGAACAAATTTTAGCTGAAAACTTCCCTAATCTAACAAAGAAAACAAGCATTCGTGACCAAGAAGCAGAGAGGACCCCTCCCAAGTTCAGCCATGAAAAACCTATGCCACATCACATCATAGTGCAATTCGCAAATATTAGATCCAAGGATACAGCACTGAAAGTGGCCAGGGCGAAGAAATTTCTCACATACAAAGGCAAAAATATTAGGATTACATCAGACCTGTCTACACATACCTGGAATGAGAGAAAGGGTTGGCAGGGCATTTTTAAAGCTCAGTCTGAGAAAAACATGCAGCCAAAGATACTTTATCCAGCAAGACTGTCATTCAGAATTGATGGAGAGATAAAGACCTTCCAGAATCACCACACACTGACCAATGTCGTAACCATGAAACGAGACCTACAGGAGATATTAAGGGGGATTCTATAAAAGTAAAAATGCACCAAGAGTAATACAGAACAGAAAGTTACAATCTATGGAAACAAAGGCTTTACAGTCAACATGACATCATTAAAATCATATCTCTCAATAATCACTTTCCATGTAAATGGCCTAAATGCTTCCATAAAATGCCACAGGGCTGCAAATTGGAGAAAAAGACATGACCCATCCATTTGCTGTCTACAAGAGACTCATTTTGAACCTATCCATTTGCTGTCTACAAGAGAATCATCTTTAACCTAAAGATACATCCAGACTGAAAGTGAAGGGATGGAAAACCATTTTTCATGCAAATGGACCTCAAAAGAAAGCTGGGGTGGCAATTCTCATATCAGACAGATTAGATTTTAATCTAAAGACTGTAGTTAGAGATACAGAAGGACACCACATTATTCTTAAAGGATGTATCCAACAAGTGGATATGACAATTATAAATATCTACGCCCACAACAGGGGAGAAGCAAGATACACAAGCCAACTCTTAACCAGAATAAAGAGACATATAGATAAAAAATACATTTATAGTAGGGGACCTCAACACTCCACTATTAGCAATAAACAGATCACCTAAGCAGAAAATCAACAAAGAAACAAGAGCTTTGAATGCCAGACTAGACCAGATGGACCTCATAGATATATAAAGAACACTACACCCCAGAACAACAGAATACTCATTCTTTTCTAATGCAAATGGATCTTTCTCTAGAATAGACCATATACAGGGTCGCAAAACAGTTCTCAACCAATACCAAAAGACTGAAGTTATTCCCTGCATATTCTCAGACCACAAAGCTTTGAAATTGGAACTCAACCACAAGGAAAAATTTGGAAGAAACTCAAACACTTGGAAACTAAGAACCATCCTGCTCAAGAAAGAGTCGATAAACCAGGATTTCAAAAATCAATTTAAACAATTTATGGAGACCAACAAGAATGAAAACAAAATGGTCTAAAACCTATGGGACAATGCAAAGGCAGTCCTAAGGGGAAAACACATAGCCATCCAAGCCTCACTCAAAAGAATAGAAAAATCTAAAATGCAGTTTTTATATTCTCACCTCAAGAAGGTGGAACAGCAATAGAAGAACAGGCCTATATACGCATGAGGAAGCAGTTGATCAAGATTAGGGCAGAGATCAATGATTTAGAAACCAGGAGCACAGTAGAGCATATCAACAGAACTAGAAGCTGGTTCTTTGAAAGAATAAATAAGATCGATAAGCCACTGGCCAGACTTATTCAGAAGAATAGAAAAAGGACCCAAATTAATAAAATTATGAATGAAAAAGGAAAGGTCACAGCCAACACCAATGAAATAGGAAGGATCTTTAGAAGCTTTTATCAACAGCTTTATGCCAATAAATTAAACAACCTGGAAGAAATGGATGCCTTCCTGGAAACCTATAAACTCCCAAGACTGATACCAGAAGAAATTGATTTTTTAAGCAGACCAAATAATTATGAAGAGATTGAAGCAGTGATCCACAACCTTCCAAAAAAAAGACTCCAGGGCCTGATGGATTCCCTGGGTAATTCTACTAAACATTCAAAGAAGAAATAATACCCATTCTCCTGAAGCTATTTCAAAAGATAGAAACAGAAAGAAACCTACCAAACTCATTCTAGGATACCAGTATTACCTTGATCCCCAAATAAGGCAAAGACCCCATCAAAAAGGAGAATTACAGACCAATATCCCTGATGAATATGGACGTCAAAATTCTCAAGAAGATCCTAGCTAATAGGATCCAACAGTACATTAAAAGGATTATCCATCACGACCAAGTGGGAATCATCCCTGGGATGCATGGGTGGTTCAACATTCGCAAATCGATCTGTGTGATAGATCATATCAACAAGAAAATAGTCAAGAACCATATGATCCTCTCAATCGACAAGGAAAAAGCATTTGATAAAATACAGCATCCTTTCCTATTGAAACTCTTCCAAGTGTAGGGACAGAGGGTACATTCCGCAATTTCATAAAAACCATTTTGAAAAGCCTACAGCAAATATCATTCTCAATGGGGAAAAGCTGGAAGCCTTTCCCTTAAGATCAGGAACACGACAAGGATGCCCACTCTCACCATTATTATTCAACAGAGTACTAGAAGTCCTTGCAACAGCAATCTGACAACAAAAAAGGGATAAAAGGTATCCAAATCAGCAAGGAAGAAGTCAAACTGTCTCTCTTAACAGATGACATGATACTCTATGTGGAAAACCCAAAGGAATCCACCCTCAAACTACTAGAAATTATGGAGCAATTCAGCAATGTGTCAGGATACAAAATCAATGCTCAGAAATCAGTTGCATTTCTATACACTAACATGAGACTGAAGAAAGAGAAACTAGGGAATCCACTCCATTTACCATAGCACCAAAACTCATACGTTAACTCAGAATTAACTTAACCAGAGACATAAAGGATCTATATTCTAGATACTACAAATCACTCTTGAAAGACATTGAAGAAGACACAAAAAGATGGGAAAATATTCCATGCTCATGGATCGGAAGAATTAACATAGTTAAAATGTCTATGCTACCCAGAGCAATCTACACTTTCAATGCCATCCCAATCAAAATACCAATGACATTTTTCAAAGAGCTGGAACAAACAGCCCTTAAATTTTTGTGGAACCAGAAAAGGCCCCGAATCGCCAAGGAATTGTTGAAAAGGAAAAACAAAGCTGGGGGTATCATGTTGCCAGATTTCAAGCTGTACTACAAAGCTGTGATCACAAAGACAGCATGGTACTGGCACAAAAACAGACACATAGAGAAATGGAACAGAATAGAGAACCCTCGGCTCTTTGGGCAACTAATCTTTGACAAAGCAGGTAAAAACATCCAGTGGATAAAAGACAGTCTCTTCAATAAATGGTGCTGGGAAAATTGGACAGCTATATGCCAAAGAATGAAATTTGACCACTCTCTCACACCATACACAAAGATAAACTCCAAATGGAAGAAAGACCTTGATGTGAGACAGGAATCCATCAAACTCCTAGAGGAGAACATAGGCAGTAACCTCTTTGACATCGGCCACAGCAACTTTTTTTCATGACACATCTCCAAAGGCAAGAGAAACAAAAGCAAAAATGAACTTGTGGGACTTCATCAAGATAAAAAGCTTCTGCACAGCCAAGGAAACGGTCAAAAAAACTGAGAAGCAGCCCACAGAATGGGAGAAGATATTTGCAAATAACACCACAGATAAAAGACTGGTATCCAAGATCTACAAAGAACTTCTCAAACTCAATACACGAGAAACAAATAATCAAATCAAAAAATGGCCAGAAGATACGAAGAAGGTATGGTATTTTCTTTTTCTGACTGACTTATTTCGCTTAGCATAATACTCTTTAGCTCTGTTTACCTCACTGCAGATGGCAAGATTTCATTCTTTCTTATGGCTGAGTAATATTCCACCATATATATTCAATAATATCTCACTGTGTGTGTGTGTGTGTGTGTGTGTGTGTGTGTGTGTGTGTATCAGTTGATGGACACATTTGGGCTGTTTCCATAATTTGGCTATTATAGATAATGCTGCTATAAACATCAGAGTGCTGTAAACATCAGGGTGCATGGTTCCCTTTGAATTAGTATTTTTGTATCCTTTGGGTAAATACCTAGTAGTGCAATTGTTATTTCATAAGGTAGTTTTATTTTTAACTTTTTGAGGAACCTCCATTTCCAGAGTGGCTGCACCAGTTTGCATTCCCACTAACAGTGTCAGAGAGTTCCCCTTTCCCTGCATCCTCGCCAACACCAGTTGTTTCCTATGTTGTTAATTTTAGCCATTCTGACTAGTGTGGGCAATATTTCATTGCAGTTTTGTAAATCAGTTATTTTAAATATGTTTAAAGAACTACAAGAAAACATTTTTAAGAAACAAATGGAAAGTATGAGAATGATGTCTTCCCAAATATAGAATTTTAATAATAATATAGAAATTATAAAAAATGACCAAATAGAAGTTCTGAAACTGAAAAAAAGACAATAACTAAAATGAAGAAGGCATTAGAGATACTCAGCAGCAGATTTCAATTGACAGAATAAAGAAACAGTAAATTTAATAATGTGTCAACTAAGATTATCTAGTACTAGGAGCAGAAATTGAAAAGAATGAAGAAAAATGAGCAGAGTAAGGGAACTGTGGTACACCATCTAGTGGGGACGAGTTAAGATGGCACAGGAGTAGGGGACCCTAAGCTTGCCTAGTTCCTTGAAAACATCTAGATAAATATCAAATCATTCTGAACATTCAAGCAATTGATGAGTACTGAGAGAACAAACTGCACATCTACAGTTACAAAAATGGCTCCATCGTGGAATGTAGGAGCTATGGACAGTTGATTTGGGAGTGAAAAGAATTGCAGGTGCTGTGGAGGGGAGGGAGCCCTGATCATGGACAGAGGAGAAAGGCAGAAAGAGAGAGAGAGAAAGAGTGAAAGCAGTGCACAGGCGATTGCACGAGAGAGACTCTCCCCAGATCCACTGACTGGGAAAAGGAGAGGGGCTTACTACCATACATTTTTATAAGCAGTGGAGCTCAAAGACTGAAGTTTTAGAAGTCCGTGCTATTGTTATGGTCGTCCTGGGTGTGTTTAAGAGTGCTCTGGTGGGGAAGGAGGGTGGGGGCCTGGGAGCAGATAGCGTGGTCCGAGGATCCCCTGGTCACATAAGTAGTAACAGTTGCCCTTCAGGGAGAGCATTTGTGAGTGGCGGCACAGCCTCTCCAGGGGACAAAAGAGCTGGCAGGTGCAAACATGCTGCCCTGTTCACGTACTGAGACTGCAAACATTGGTGCCAGCTTTTTGCTGTGCTTTACCATAAACTCTGAACTGCTGTGCCTTCAAGCAACTGCTTTTCTGAGACAAAAATCATTGGCCACAGCATGGTAAGACCCTCCCACAGAGGATCAGTGTGGGTCCATGCCACACAGGTCCCTAAAATTTGGGGTTTTGAAACCAGCCTTGAACCTGAGATTATACAAAGGATACTGTGCTACCTGACAGACAGCTTGAACACAGATGGGGTGAAGGCAGGGATCTGATGGAAGCTGGGAACACAAGAGGGGAGATTATTTGTTCTTCTTTGAGAGCTTCCTGAAGAGTGGTGGGCACTAACTCCCCACATGGTGAGGAATGGTGACACCACTTTTCCCCTCACCCATCATTATTGAATGAACCTCAGTGATCCTCCAAGGAGACTGGAGCCACACACACTAAACCCTGCCCCCATGAACCCTACAGGTGCATCTCTACTAGGTCAAGTACTCCTAGAATCAGCACAGCAGCCCCTTGCCTCAAAAGACCAACACAAACCCCTCACACACACCAAGTCTACTAATCATAGAGTGCTACAAAGCTTCCGTTCTAGGGGAAATAGGACCAGGCACAGGCTTTCCATTCTCATCATTTTTTTAAAAAGATTATTTATTTATTTATTTATTTGACAAAGAGAGAGAGGGAGCACAAGCTGGAGAGTGGGAGAGGGAGAAGCAGACTCCCCACTGAGCAGGGAGCCTGATGCAGGGCTTGATCTGAGGACGCTGGGATCACGACCTGAGCTGAAGGCAGTTGCTTAACCAACTGAATCACCCAGATGCCCCTCCACTCTCATCATTGCTATTTAACATAGTACTGGAAGTCTTAACATAAGCAATCAGACAACAGAAAGAAATAAAAGGCATCTAAATCAGCAAGGAAGAAGTCAAACTGTCACTATTGGCAGATGATATGATACTCTGTGTAGAAAATCAAGCGACTCCACCAAAAAATTGCTGGAACTCATACATGAATTCAGCTAAAGTTGCAGAACATATTGCATTTCTATACACCAATAATGAACCAGCAGATAAAGAAATCAAGGAAACGATCTCATTTACAATTGCACCAAAAACCATAACATACCTAGGAATAAACCTAATCAAAACCTAAAACAAAAACAAAATAAACCTAATCAAAATTTAAGTAACAGATATGTACCCCGAAGACTATAGAACACTTATGAAAGAAATTGAACAGGACACAGAGAAATGGAAAAACAGTCCAGGCTCATGGATTGGAAGAAAAATCATTTTTAAAATGTCTATGCTACCCAAAGCAATCTACATATTTAATGCAATCCCTATCAAAATACCACCAGCATTTTTCACAGATAATCCTAAAATTATTATTATTTAATAATCTTAAAATTTATATGGAACCACAAAATACCCCAAATAGCCACAGCAATCCTGAAAAAGGAAAGCAAAGCTGGAAGCATCATGATTCTAGATCACAAGCTATATAACAAAGCTTTAGTCATCAAGACTGTATGGTACTGGCACAAAAACGGACACATAGGTCAATGGAACAGAAGAGAGAACCCAGAATTGGACCCACAACTATATGGTCAGCTAATTTTGACAATGCAGGAAAGAATACCCAAAGAATAACAGACAGTTTCTTCAACAAATGATGTTGGGAAACCTGGACAGCAACATGCAGAAGAATGATCCTGGACCAATTTCTTATACCATACACAAAAATAAATTCAAAATAAGTGAACGACCTAAATGTGAGACAGGAAACCACCATAATCCTAGAGAACACGGGCAGTAACCACTGTGATTTGGGCCATAACAACTTCTTACTAGAGACTTCTCCAGAGGCAAGGGAAACAAAAGAAAAATAAACTATTGGGACTTCATCAAGATTAAAACCTTCTGCTCAGCGAGGGAAACAATCAACAAAACTAAAAGGCAGCCTATGGAATAGGATAAAATATTTGCAAATGACATATCTGAGAGAAGGTTGGTATCCAAAATCAATAAAGGATTTATCAAACTCAACACCCAAAAAACAGATAATCAAGTTAAGAAATGGACAGAAGACATGAATAGACATTTTTCCAAGGAAGACATGCATTAACAGGCATACGAAAAGATGCTCAACATCACTCATCATCAGAGAAATACAAATCAAAACCGTGTTAAGATACCAACTCACACCTGTCCGAGTGGCTAAAATTAACAACTTGAAACAACAGATGTTGGTGAGGATGTAGAGAAAGGGGAATCCTCTTACACTGTTGGTGGGAATGCTAACCAGTAACACCCACTCCAGAAAACAGTATGGAGTTTCCTCCAAAAGTTAAAAATAGAACTCTCTATGACCCAGCAATTGCACTAAACAGTATTTACCCAAAGGTTACAAAAATACAGATTCAAAGAATACATGCACCCTGGTGTTTATAGCAGCATTATCAACAGTAGCCAAAGTATAGAAAGAGCCCAGACATCCATTGATAGATGAATAAAGAAGAAGTGATATATATATATATATATATATATATATATATATATATATATATATATATATTTACTCAGCCATCCAAAAGAATGAAATCTTGCCCTTTGCAGTGACATGGATAGAGCTAGAGTGTATTATGCCAAGCGAAATAAGTCAGTTGAAGAAAGACAAATACCATGATTTCACTCATATGTGGAATTTAAGAAACAAAACAGATGAACATATGGGAAAGAAAAAAAAGAGAGAGAGAGGGAAGCAAACTATAGCAACCTCTGAATGATAAAGAACAAAATGAGGGTTGGGGCGCCTGGGTGGCTCAGTCGTTAAGCATCTGCCTTCGGCTCAGGGTGTGATCCCGGCGTTCTGGGATCGAGCCCCACATCAGGCTTCTCCACTGAGAGCCTGCTTCTTCCTCTCCCACTCCCCCTGCTTGTGTTTCTTCTCTCGCTGGCTGTCTCTCTCTCTGTGTCAAATAAATAAATAAAATCTTAAAAAAAAAAAAGAACAAAATGAGGGTTGATGGAAGGAGGTGGGTGAGAATGGGGTATATTGGTGATGACTAATAAGAAAAGCACTTGTTTTGATGAGCACTGGGTGTTATATGTAAGTGATGAATCACTAAATTGAAAAAAAATGAAAAAAATGGATTGATGGACTCACAATGTATAATGTTGTTATTTTTATTTAAAATCAGTACAAAGGAGAAGGGAGGGCTTAAAATTATATTTGAGCAAATGTTTTGTACAGTGCTATAATTCAATTGGTATGAATATGAAGTAGATAGTTGAGCTATTCATTGTAATCCTCAGAGTAATATTAAGTTTTTTTCCTATATATATATATATATATATATATATATATATATATATATATAGTAAAGGAGAGAACAAAGGAATTAAAATGATACACTAGAAAGCAACTAACACAAAAGACTTCAGTATGGAGTGAGTAACAAGGACAACAAAAAAAAAAATAATAGCACATATAAAAATAAGGAAAAAATGGCAGAAGTCTTTCAAAATCAGTAATTAGGTTAAATGTAAATGTAAGGTAAATGTAAATGTATTAAAATCACCTCTTAAAAGATACAGATTGGCAAGATGGATTTAAAAACATGGTCCAAGTATAAGCTAACTATAGGAAACACACTATAGGTTAAATAGACAAATAGTTTTGAAGTAAAAAATGGAAAAAGCTATCCCATACAAATTGTAGCCAAAAAAAAACTGAAATGGTAATACTAATATCAGACAAAATTGACCTTATTAAAAAAATTGTTATTACAGACTGACATTTTATAATGCTAATTGGTCAATCATCTAGAATAGAAAATAATTATAAACACATACTTAATAACAGAGTCCCCAGATATATGAAGTAAAGCCAGACAGAATTGAGGAGAGAAGCAGAGAATTCAGAACCAGTATTTGAAGTTTAATACCCCACTTTCAATAATGAAAAGACCAAATCAACAGATGATCAGCAAGGAAATAGATGTTTTCAACATCACTATAAATTAAACATAACAGAAACAGAGTATTGTACCCAACAGCCTTAATGTATACATTCCTCTCAAGTGTATATGAAACATCTCCAGGATAGGCCGTATGTTAAACCATATATGGGTCTCACTAAATTTATATTAAAATCATACATGTCCTCTGTAAAATGAAATAAAATAAAAATCAGTAACTAAAAGAAACATAGACAATTGAAAAGTATGCAGAAATTAACAAAATTCTCCTAAGTAACTAATCATTTAAATTAGAAACTACAAAAAAAAAAGAGAAAGAAAATACTTTGATATGAATCAAAACAAATCTGGGGCCTACCAAAACTCAAGGGATGCAACAAAAGCAGGTTTTAGAGGAAAATTTTACCCATAAAAACCTACATTAAAAGATAAGTAGGATTTCAGATCAATAACCACACCTTCCACCTAAAGAAATGAGTAAAAGGAGAGCACATATTGCATGGAGCACTGGGTGTTATACACAAACAATGAATCATGGAACACTACATCAAAAACTAAGGATGTACTGTATGGTGACTAACATATCATAATTTAAAAAAAAAGAAAACTTAAAACCTGAGTAAGGAGAAGGAAGGAAATAATAAAGATTAGAAGATAAATAAATGAATAGAATACAATAGAGAAAATCAATAAAATGAAAAGTCATGTCTTCAAAATATTTTTTTAAGATTTTATTTATGTGTTTATTTGAGAGATAGAGAAAGAGAGAGAGTGAGTGAGGGGAGGGGCCGAGGAAGAGGTATAGGAAGAATCTCAAGCAGACTCTGCACTGAGCATGGAGCCCAACACTTGGCTTGATCTCATGAACCTGAGATCATGACCTCAGTCAAAATCAAGAGTCAGACACTTAAGCAACTGAACCGCCCAGGTGCCCCTAAGGAGGTTTCTAAAAATCGAGAAACTGTGCCTAGGTTGACCAAGAAAGAGAGAGAGAGAAGACTCAAATTATGAAGATCAGGAATGAAAGGGGATATTATTGCCAATTTTTCAGAAATAGAAATGAATTAAAAATTTTGTAAATAATTGAAATAATAAAGATTAGACTAGAAGTAAATGATATGGAAACAAAGTAACAACAACAACAACAACAGAACAGTAGAACAGATCAATGACACCAGGAGTTGGTTCATTGAAAAGATAAGCAAATTTGTAGCTAAACTCATCAAAAAAAAAAAACAAAGAGAAAGGACACAATAAAATTAGAAATGGAAGAGGAGAAATAACCAACACCACAGGAATTAAAAAATAGAATAATATGAAAAACACTATGACAACAGGCTGGACAACCTAGAATAAATGCATAAATTCCTGGAAACATATAACCTACCAAAACTGAAACATGAAGAAATAGAAAATTTGAATAGACTGACTAGCAACAAAGAGATTGAATCAGTAATCAAAAACTCACAACGAACAAAAGTCCAGGACCAAACGGCTTCACAGGCAAATTCCTCCAAATACTTAAAGAAGAGTTAGTACCTATTTGTCTCAAACTATTCCAAAAAATAAAAGAACAAGGAAAATTTCCAAATTCATTTTATAAGGCTAGCCTTACTTTGATACCAAAACCAGATAAAGACACCACTAAAAATAGAAGTACACACCAGCATATTTGAGAACATAGATGCAAAAATCCTCAACAAAATACTAACAAACAGAATCCAACAGCACGTTAAAAAAAATCATTCACCATGATCAAGTGGGAATTATTTGCAGTATGCAGAGTGGTTCAATATTTACAAATCAATCAATGTGATACATCACATCAATAAGACAAAGTATAAAAACAATATGGTCCTTTCAATAGATGCAGAAAAAGCATTTGGCAAAGTACAGCATCCATTCATGATAAATCCCTCCTCAAAGTAGGCTTAGAGGGAACATACCACAACATAATAAAGGTCATAGATGAAAAACACACAGCAAACATCATATTCAACATGGAAAAACTGAGCGCTTCTCCCTAAGGTGAGGAATAAAACAAGGATGGCCATTCTAAACACTTTTATTCATCACAGTACTGGAAGTCCTAGCCACAGTAACTAGATTTTTTTTAAAAGAAAGAAATGGCATTCAAATTGGTAAGGAAGAGGTAAATCTTTTATTATTTGCAGATAACATGAAAACCCTAAAAAACTCCACCAAAATACTACTAGAACTGATAAAAGAATTCAGTAAAGACGCAGCATAAAAAAATCAATGTTCAGAAGTCTGTTGCATTTCTATACACTAATAATGAAGCAGCAGAAAGAGAAATCAAGAATATAATCACATTTACAAGAACATCAAAAACAATAAATACCAAGGGATAAACCTAACCAAATAAGTGAAAGACTTGTACTCTGAAAAAATAGAAAACACTAATGAAAGACATTGAAGATGAAACCATGAATTGGAAAGACATTCCATGCTCATGGATTGGAAGAACAAAATTGTTAAAATGTCTATATTACCCAAAACAATCTACACATTTAATGCAATCCCTATCAACAGAACTACGACAATTATAAAGTTTATATGGAAACATAAAAGACCCCAAATAGACAAAGCAATCTTGAAGAAGAAAAGCATAGATGGAGGTATCATAATTTCCAACCTAGTGTTATATTACAAAGCTGTTGTAATCAAGACAGTATGGTACTGGCACAAAAATAGACACATAGATCAATGGTACAGAATATAAAACCCAGAAAAAAACCCACAACTATAAGGTCAATTAATCTTCAACAAATGAGGAAAAAATATACTATGGGAAAAAAACAGTCTCTTTGAGAAAATGTATTGGGAAAACTGCTCAGGCCTGTGCAAAAGAATGAAATGGCCACTTTCTTAAGCCATGCACAAAAATAAACTCAAAATGAATGAAAGACCTAAGTGTGAGACCTGCAACCATAAAAATCCTAGAAGAGAACACAGGCAGTAAGGTCTCTGATACTAGTCATAGCAATATTTTACAAGATATGTCTCCTGACACAAGGGAAATAAAAGCAAAAATAAACTTGGGACTACATCAAATTAAAAAGTTTCTGCACAATTAAGGAAACCATCAAAAAATCTAAAAGGCAACCTACTGAATGGGAAATGATAGTGTACAAATGACATATCTGATGAAGGATTAATATCCAAAATATATAAAGAAGTTATACAATTTGATACACAAAAACAAATAATCCAATTATACAATGGGCAGAAAACATGAAGAGACATTTCTCCAAAGAGGACACGCAGTTGACCAACAGATATATGAAAAGATACTCATCATTAGGGAAATGCAAATCAAAACTACAATGAGATGTCACCTCACACCTGTGAGAATGGCTAAAGTGTGAATGTGGAGGAAAAAGGAATCCTCCTTGCACTGTAAGTGGGAATGCAAACTTGTGCAACCACTCAGGAAAACAGTATGGAGGTTCCTCAAAAACTTCCAAATAGACCTACCTTATGATTGAGAAATTGAACTGCTGGGTATTTACTCAAAGTCACAAAAACACTAATTCAAAGAGATACATGCACCCATATGTTAATTGAATTGTTATCTACAGTAGCCAAATTATGGAAGCAACCCAAGTCCATCAACTGATTAATGAATAAAGAAGATGTGGTATATAGAGAGAATTGAATATTATTCAGACATAAGAAAGAAAGAAATCTTGTGATATACAATGACATAGGTAGAACTAGAGACTATAATGCTAAGTGAAATAAGTCTGTCAGAGCAAGACAAGTACCATATAATTTCACTCACATGTAGAATTTAAGAAACAAAACAAATGAGCAAAGGAAAAAATGAAAGAGGGACAAACAAGCCAATAAATAGACTAACTATTGAAAACAAACTGATGGTTACCAGAGGGGAGGTGGGTGGGGGAATGGGTGAAAGAGTTGATGGGGATTAAGGAGTGTACATATTGTGATGAACACAGGATGATATATGGAATTGCTGAATCACTATATTGTACACCCTGAATGAATATAACATACTATGCTAACTGTACAAGAATTAGAATTAGAATTAATTTAAAAAGAAGTGTTGTAAATAATTGTATGGCAACAAATCAGATAACTTAGATGAAATTAACAAATTCATAAAAAACAAAACTATTAAGACTAACTCATGAAGCAATAGAAAACCTGAAATATATTACAATAAGTAAAATAGTAATAATGATAACAATAACAATACTAAACTTCTCATTTTTTAAAAAAAAAGCCCATATGATTTCACTGATAAATACTATCAAATGTCTAAGACCTCTTCCAAAGGTAGAATAGGAGGAAATACTTCCCAAATATGGGAGAGGTATTACCACGAAACCAAAATCAGGCAAATATATCACAAGAAAAGAAAATCACAGATCACTGTCCTTTATGAATACATCCTTAACAATCTACTGGCAAAATGAATCCAAGAACATAAAAATAAATAATTACACACCATGATCAAATTTGAACCATCTGAGGAATGTAAGGTTGGTTCAACATATGAAATTCAGTGTAATATATCATTTGATCAAATAAAGGACAAAACTCACAGGATAATTTTGATATATAAAAATAATTTGATAAAATCTTTCATGATAAAATCAAACAACAATCTAAGAATAGGAGAAAACTTCCTCAACTTCATAAAGGGGATCTGAGAAAAACCCATGCTAATAATGTAAGTAAGGATGATAAACTGAAAACTTTCCTCCAAGACCAGGTAAAGAGCAAGTACAAATACTCTTTTTATTTTTAATTTAAATTCAAGTTAGTTAACATACAGTGTATTGTTAGTTTCAGGGGTAGAATTCAGTGATTCATCAGCTGCATACAACATCCAGTGCTCACCACATGAAGTGCTCTCCTTAATACCCATCATCCAATTACTACATCCACCCACAACCTCCCCTTCAGCAACCCTCAGTTTGTTCCCTATAGTTAAGAGTCTCTTATGGTTTGCCTTCCTCTCTATTTGTATCTTATTTTATTTTTCCTTCATCATGAGTTTTTTTAAATTAAATTCCACATATGAGTGGAATCATGGTATTTGTCTTTCCCTGACTTATTTTGGGTAGCATAATAAACTCTAGTTCTGTCCATTCATTGCAAATGGCAAGATTTCATTCATTTTTGGTGGCGGAGTAAATATTCTATTATAATATAATATCCCATGCCACACCTTCTTTATCCATTCATCCATTTATCCATTCATCCATTGATTGACATTTGGGCTCTTTCCATATTTTGGCTATTGTTGGTAATGCTGCTATAAACATTGAGGAGCATGTATCCCTTTGAATCTGTATTTTTGTATCCTTTGGGTAAATACCTGTTAGTTCAATTGCAGAGTCATAGGGTGGCTCTATTTTTAACTTTCTGAGGAACCCCATACTCTTTTCACCAGTTTGAATTCCCACCAACAAAGTAAGAGGGTTCCACTTTCTCTGTGTCCTTGCCAACATCTGTTGTTACCTGAGGTGTTCATTTTAGGTATTTTGACAGGTGTGAGGTGATATCTCATCATGGTTTTGATTTGTATACCCCTGATGATGAGTGATGTTGAGCATTTTTTCATGTGTCTTTTGGCCATTTGTATGTCTTCATTGGAGAAATGTCTGTTCATGTCTTCTACCCATTTCTTGACTGGATTATTTGTTCTTTAGGTGTTGAGTTTGATAAGTTCTTTATAGATTTCGGGTATTAGCCCTTTATCTAATAGGTCATTCCCATTCCATGGGTTGCCTTTTAGTTTTGTTGACTGTTTCCTTTGCTGTGCAGAAGGCTTATATCTTTTTTTTCTTAAATTCATTTAGCCAATGTATAGTACATCTATTAGTTTTTGATTTAGTGTTCAATGATTCATTAGTTCTGTATAACATCCAGTGTTCATTGGATCATGTGCTCTCCTTAATGCGCATCACCTAGTTACATCATCTCCCTACCCCCCTTACTTCTGCAACTCTCATTTTGTTTCCCAGAGTCCACAGTCTCTCATGGTTTGTCTCCCTCTCTGATTCTTTCCCATTCAGTTTTCCCTCTTCCCCTGTCGTCCTCTGCACTATTCCTTATATTCCACATATGAATGAAAGCATATGATAATTGTCCTCTCTGCTTGTTTCACTTAGGATAATACTCTCCAGTTCTATCCATGTCGATGTAAATGGTAAGTTTTCATCCTTCCTGATGGCTGAGTAATATTCCATTGTGTATGTGAACCACATCTTCTTTATCCATTCGTCCACTGAAGGACATCTAGGCTCCCTCCAATTTGGCTATTGGGAGCATTGCTCCTATGAACACTGGGATGCATGTGCCCCTTATTTTCACTACACCTGTATCTTTGGGGTAAATACCCAGTAGTGCAATTCCTGGGTCATAAGGTAGCTCTGTTTTTAATGTCTTGAGGAACCTCCATATTACTTTCAAGAGTGGCTGTACCAGCTTCCATTCCCACCAACAGTATAAGAGGGTTCCCCTTTCTCCACATCCTTCTCAACATTTGTTTTCCCAGTCTTGTTGATTTTTGCCATTCTAACTGGTGTAAGGTGGTATCTCATTGTGGTTTTGATTTTCACTTTCCTAATGACAAGTGATGTGGAGCATTTTTTTTCATGTGTCTGTTGGTCATTTGTATGTCTTCCTTGGAGAAACGTCGGTTCATGTCTTCTGCCCATTTTTTGACTGGATTATTTGGTTTTTTTTGGGTGCTGAGTTTGAGAAGTTCTTTATAGATCTTGGACACCATCCCTTTACCTGTAGTGTCATTTGCAAATATCTTCTCCCATTCCATGTGTTGTCTTTTAGTTTTGTTGACTGTTTCCTTTGCTGTGCAGAAGCTTTTTATCTTGATGAAGTCCCAATAGTTCATTTTTTTTATTTTGTTCCCTTGCCTCTGAAGACATGTCTAGTAAAATTTATTGTGGCCTAGGTCAAAGAGTTTGCTGCCTGTGTTCCCCTCTAGGATTTTGATGGATTCCTGTCTCACATTTAGGTCTTTCACCCATTTTGAATTTATTTTTGTGCATGGTATATGAAAGCGGTCTGGTTTCATTCTTCAGCAGGCTGCTGTACAATTTTCTCAGTACCATTTGTTGAAAATGCTGTCTTTTTTTTTCCATTGGATATTCTTTCTGGCTTTGTCAAAAATTAGTTGACCATAGAGTTAAGGGTCCTTTTGGGGGGCTTTTATTCTGTTCCATTGATCTATGTGTCTGTTTTTGTGCCAGTACCATACCGTCTTGATGATTACAGCTTTCTAATACAACTTGAAGTCTTGACTATTCAGGTTCTGGTTCCATGAAAATTTTAGGATTATTTTTTCTAGTTCTATGAAAATGCTGCTGTTACTTTGATAGAGATTGCATTGAATGTGTAGATTCTTTTAGGAAGCAGAGACATTTTAACAGTATTTTTTCTTCCAATCCATGAGCATGGAATATTTCCATGTCTTTGTGTCTTCCTCAATTTCTTCCGTAAGTGTTCTATACTTTTCAGTGTATAGGTCTTTAACCTCTTTAGTTAGGTATATTCCTAGTTATCTTATGGTTTTTGGTGCAATTGTAAAGAGGATCAATTTCTTGATTTTCCTTCATTGTTGGTGTATAGATATGCAACCGACTTATGTGCATTGATTTTATATCTTGTGACTTTGTTGAATTCCTGTATCAGTTCTAGTAATTTTTGGTGCAATCTGTAGGTTTTTTACATAGAGAATCATGTCCTCTGTGAAGAGTGAAAGTTTGACTTCTTCCTTGCCAATTTGGATGCTTTTTATTTCTTTCAGTTTTCTGATTGCTGAGACTAAGACTTCCAATACTGTGTTGAAAAACAGTGATGAAAGTGGACATCACTGTCATGTTTCTAACCTTAGGAGGAAATCTCTCAGTTTTTCCCCACTGAGGATGATATTAGCTGTGGGTCTTTCTATATGGCCTTTATGATGTTGAGGTATGTTCCCCTATCTCTACTTTATTCAGGGTTTTTATCAAGAAATTATGCTGTATTTTGTCAAATGCTTCCTCTGCATCTATTGAGAGGATCATATGGCTCTTATCCTTACTTTTATTAATGTTGTAAATCATGTTGATTGGTTTAGGGATGTTGAACCCTTCCTTCAGCCCAGGAATAAATCCCACTTGATTGTGGTGAATAACTTTTTTTAATGTACTGTTGTATTTGATTTGCTACTACCTTCCTGAAAATTTTTGCATCCATGTTCATCAGGGATATTGGTCTGTAATTACCCATTTTAGAGGGGTCTTTTTCTGATTTGGGGTTCAAGGTAATGCTCTCCTTAGAATGAATTTGGAAGTTTTCTTTCCACTTCTATTTTTTGGGACAGTTTCAGAAGAATAGGTATTAATCCTTCTTTAAATGTTTTGTAGAAATCCGCTGGGAATCCATTCAGCCCTGGACTCTTGTTTGTTGGGAGAATTTTGATTACTGATTCAATTTATCCATTTCTTCCAGATTACCTAATTTGTTGACATACAATTACTCATAATAGTCTCTTATAATTGTTTATATTTCTGCATATTGGTTGTGATCTCTCCCCTTTCATTCATGATTTTATTTATTTGGATCCTTTCTCTTTTCTTTTTGGTAAGTCTGGGTAGAGGTTTATCCATTTTGTTAATTCTTTTAATGAATTAGCTCCTTGTTTTGTTGATCTGTTCTACTTTTTTTCTAATTTCTATATCATTGATTTCTCCTCTAATCTTTATTATTTCCCATTCTCCTGTGGGATTTAGGCTTTACTTCTGTTCTTTTCCCAAGTCCTTCAGGTGTAATGTTAGGTTGTGTATTTGAGATTTTTATTTCTTCTTAAGGAAGGCCTATACTGCTTTATACATCCCTCTTAGGATAGCCTTTGCTGAATCCCAAAAATTTGAATGGACTTGTTTTCATTTTCATTTTCTTCTATGTATTTAAAAATTTTTTTTAATTTCATGGTTGACCCACTTATTTGTTAATAGTATGCTCTTTAACTTCCATGTATTTGTGGTCTTTCCAAATGTTTTCTTGTGGTTGACTTCGAGTTTCATAGCATTGCCATCTGAAAATATGCATGGTATAATGTCAATCTTTTTGTACTGGTTGAGTACTGGTTTGTGACCCACTATGTGATTTGTTCTGGACAATAATACATGTGTACTCAAAAAGCATGTATATTCTGCTGCTTTAGGGTGAAATGCTCTGAATATATCTGTGAAGTCCATCTGGTGCAGTGTGTCATTCAAAGGCTTTGTTTCCTTGTTGATCTTCTACTTAGATGATCTGTCCATTGCTGTGAGTGGGGTGTTAAATTGATCAAATGATTATATTCTTATCAATGAGCTTCTTTAGTTTTGTTATTAATTGGTTTATGTATTTGGCTACTCCCAAGTTAGGGGCATAAATATTTATAATTGTTAGATCTTCTTGTCAGATAGATCTCTTTACTGTGATATAGTGTCCTTCTTCATCTTTTATGATAATCTCTGCTTTAAAAGCTAGTTTGGGGAGAAGGAGTTAAGATGGTGGAGGAGTAGGGGTCCCCTTTTTCAGCTGGTCCACTGAGTTGAGCTGGATAGGTACAAGACCATCCTGAACATCCACGGAATCAGCCTGAGATGCAGGAAGATACATCTGGATCTCTACAAATTAACACCTCCAGTGATGAGTATTGAGGTATGAAACAGGGAGCTGTGAAGCCACACACAGATATCAGAAGATAAATGGAAGGAGGAGGGAGCTGCCATGTTCAGGTGCCAGGAAGCAGTAGCCACCTGCACTGGGGAGCGGGCGGACTCGCGCACCCGTGAGAGAGCAGACTGAGACCGTGAGCTGCGGAATGCGTGCAACCAGTCTGAAAACCGGAGCTCCGGAGTGCGCAAACCACACTGAAATGGAGCTCTGGAGCATGCAGGTGCGGTTGGCGGCTGGCAGCTGGCGGTGTTAGAAACATAAAGGACAGAGATGTGCCAGCCCTGGAAGTGAGGGCTGGGACACCAGCTGTGGGGCGCACATCCCGGGACGCTGCACGGTTGAGCAGCACCAACAGAAACAGAGTTAAAGTGGCCAGAGGGGCCCAGTGGAAAAACCATCAGTGATGCCTCTGTTCTGAGACAGAGGCTGAGATTTGGCTACTGCTGCTCTGACTCTCAGAAGAGGCACAGCAAACTGCCAGGGAGAGCTGCCAGAGAACAAAAGTCTGGAAAGATCGGCTCACAGTGTGCCCATCCCCAACCCCCATCGCAGGAGATAAGGAGACTCTACCCAAACAGGGTTGCCTGAGTATCAGTGCGGTAGGCCCCTCCCCCAGAAGGCAGGCTGAAAAATCAAGAAGCCCACATCCCTATGGTCCCTATAAAACAAGAGCACACTGCATGGGTCCCAGTCAATAATTTGGGCTCTGAACAACCCTGCAACCTCTCCTCAACAGAATGACGAGAAGGACAAATCCCCCCCAGCAAAGAAAAGACAATGAGTCTGTGGGCTCTGCCACAGAACTAATGGATATGGATATAACCAAATTATCAGAAATGGAGTTCAGGGTAACAATGGTCAAGATGATGTATAGACTTGAAAAAAAAGTATTAACGAAAACATTAATGAGAATATAGAATCTCTAAGGGCGGAAATGAGAGTGAATCTGGCAGAAATTAAAAATGCTATGTATCAAATGCAGTTAAAAGTAGATGCTCTGACGGCCATTGTGAATGAGGCAGAAGAACGTATCAGCAAATTGGAGGATGGGTTAGGAGAAGAGAAAGCTAAAATAGAAACTTTGCTCAAAAAAAATCTAATCTCAAGAATGTAGGTTACGGGAGATTACTGACTCAATGAAACGTTCCAATGTAAGAATCATTGGCATTCCCAAGGGGGTGGAGAAAAACAGAGGTCTAGAAGAGATATTTGATCAAATTGTAGCTGAAAACTTCCCTAATCTAGCAAGGGAAACAAACATTCGTGTCCAAGAGGCAGAGAGGACCCCTCCCAAGCTCAACCACAACAAACCTACACCACGTAATGTCATAGTGCATTTCGCAAATATTAGATCCAAGGATAAGGCATTGAAAGCGGCCAGGGCAAAGAAATTTCTCACGTACAAAGGCAAAGGGAGCAGAATTAGGTCAAACCTGTCTACACCGACCTGGAATGAGAGAAAGGGTTGGGGGGGCATTTTTAAAGCTCTTTCAGAGAAAAACATGCAGCCAAGGATCCTTTATCCAGCAAGGCTGTCATTCAGAATTGATGGAGAGATAAATACCTTCCCGAATAGCCAGTCACTGACCAACTTCGTAACCACGAAACCAGCCCTACAGGAGATACTAAGGGGGGTTCTATAAAAGTAAAAAGGACCCAAGAGTGATACAGAATAGAAAGTTACAATCTATGGAAACAAAGACTATACAGGAAACATGGCATCATTAAATCATATCTCTCAATAATCAGTGTCAATGTAAATGGCCTAAATGCTCCCATAAGCGCCACAGGGTTGCAGATTGGATAAAAGACATGACCCATCCATTTGCTGTCTACAAGAGACTCATTTTGAACCTAAAGATACATCCAGACTGAAAGTAAAGAGATGGAATACTATCTTTCATGCCAATGGACCTTAAAAGAAAGCTGGGGTAGCAATTCTCATATCAGAGATTGGATTTTAACTAAAGACTCTAGTTAGAGATACAGAAGGGCACTATATTATTCTTAAAGGATGTATCCAACAAGTGGATATGACAATTATAAATATATATGCCCCCAACAGGCAAGCAGCAAGATACACAAGCCAAATCGTAACCAGAATAAAGAGTCATATAGATAAAAAATATGTTAATAGTAGGGGACTTCAACACTCCACTATTAGCAATAGACACATCACCTAAGCAGAAAATCAACAAAGAAACAGGAGCTTTGAATGTCAGACTAGCCCAGATGGACCTCATAGATATATATAGAACACTACACCCCAGAACAACAGAATACACATTCTTTTTGAATGCACATGGAACATTCTCCAGAATAGACCATATACAGGGTCACAAAACAGTTCTCAACCAATACAAAAACACTGAAATTATTCCCTGCATATTCTCAGACCACAATGCTTTGAAATTGGAACTCAATCTCAAGGAAAAATTTGGAAGAAACTCAAACACTTGGAAACTAAGAACCATCCTGCTCAAGAAGGAGTCGATAAACCAGGATTTCAAAAATCAATTTAAACAATTTATGGAGACCAACAAGAAGGAAAACACAATGGTCCAAAACCTATGGGACACTGAAAAGGCATTCCTAAGGGGAATATAAATAACCATCCAAGCCTCACTCAAAAGAATAGAAAAATCTAAAATGCAGTTTTTATATTCTCACCTCAAGAAGCTGGAAGAGCAATAGAAGAACAGGCTTAATACACACATGAGAAAGCAGTTGATCAAGATTAGAGCAGAAAACAATGAATTAGAATCCAGGAGCACAGTAGAGCAGATCAACAGAACTAGAAGCTGGTTCCTTGAAACAATAAATAAGATCAATAAGCCACTGGGAAGACATATTCAAAAGAATAGAAAAAGGAACCAAATTAATAAAATTATGAATGAAAAGGGAGAGGTCACAGCCAACACCAATGAAATAGGAAGGATCATTAGAAACTTTTATCAACAGCTTTATGCCAATAAATTAAACAACATGGATGAAATGGATGCCTTCCTGGAAACCTACAAACTACCAAGACTGAGCCAGGAAGAAATTGATATTTTAAGCAGACCAATTAATTATGAAGAGATTGAAGCAATGATCCACAACCTTCTGAAAAACAAGACTCCAGGGCCTAACGGATTCCCTGGGTAATTCTACCAAACATTCAAAGAAGAAATAATACTTATTCTCCTGAAGCTATTTCAAAACATAGAAACAGAAGGGAAACTACTACACTCATTCTACGTGACCAGTATTACCTTGAACCCCAAATCAGGCAAAGACCCCATCAAAAAGGAGAATTACAGACCGATCTCCCTGATGAATATGGACACCAAAATTCTCAAAAACATCCTTGTTAATAGAATCCAACAGTACATTAAAAGGATTATCCATCATGACCAAGTGGGATTCATCCCTGGGATGCAAGGGTGGTTCAACATTCGCAAATCTATCAGTGTCTTAGATTTTATCAGCAAGAAAAAAGCCAAAAATCATATGATTCTCTCAATAGATGCAGAAAAAGCATTTGACAAAATACAGCATCCTTTCCTGATTAAAAACCTTCAGAGTGTAGGAATAGAGTGTACATTCCTCAATCTCATAAAAACCATCTATGAAAAGCCTACAGCAAATATCATTCTCAATGGGGAAACCTGAAAGCCTTTCCTTTAAGATCAGGAACACGACAAGGATGCCCATTCTTGCCATTATTATTCAACATAGTACTAGAAGTCCTTGCAACTGCAATCAGACAACAAAAAGGGATAAAAGTATCCAAATCAGCAAAGAAGTCAAAATGTCTCCCTTCGCAGATGACATGATACTCTAAATGGAAAACCCAAAAGAATCCACTCCCAAACTATTAGAATTTATAGAGCAATTCACTAATGTGGCGGGATACAAAATCAATGCTCAGAAATCAGTTGCATTTCTATACACGAACAATGACTGAAGAAAGAGAAATTAGGGAATCCATCCCATTTACAATAGCACCAAAAATCATACGTTATCTTGGAATTAAGTTGAGATGTAAACTATCTATATTCTAGACTACAAATCACTCTTGAAAGACATTGAAGAAGACACAAAAAGATGGAAAAATATTCCATGCTCATGAATCGGAAGAATTAACATAGTTAAAATGTCCATGCTACCCAGAGCAATCTACACTTTCAATGCTATCTCAATCAAAATCCCAATGACATTTTTCAAAGAACTGGAACAAACTGCCCTTAAATTTGTGTGCAACCAGAAAAGGCCCCGAATTGCCAAGGAATTGTTGAAAAGGAAAAACAAAGCTGGGGGCATCACAATGCTAGATTTCAAGCCGTACTACAAAGCTGTGATCACAAAGACAGCATGGTACTGGCACAAAAACAGACACATAGACCAATAGGACAGAATAGAGAACCCAGACATGGATCCTTGGCTCTTTGGGCAACTAATCTTTGACAAAGCAGGAAAAACATCCAGTGGAATAAAGACAGTCCCTTCAATAAATATTGCTGGGGAAATTGGACAGCTACATGCAAAAGAATGAAACTTGACCACTCTCTCACACCATACACAAAGATAAACTCCAAATGGATGAAAGACCTCGATGTGAGACAGGAATCCATCAAAATTCTAGAGGAGAGCATAGGCAGCATCCTCTACGACATTGGCCACAGCAACCTTTTTGAATACACATCTCCAAAGGCAAGAGAAACAAAAAAGAAAATGAACTTGTGGAACTTCATCAAGATAAAAAGCTTCTGAACATCCAAGGAAACAGTCAAAAAAACTAAGAGGCAGCCCACGGAATGGGAGAACATATTTGCAAATGATACTACAGACAAAAGACTGGTATCCAAGAACTTCTCACACTCAATACATGAGAAACAAATAAACAAATCATAAAATAGGCAGAAGATATGAACAGACAGTTTTCCAATGATGACATACAAATGGCTAACAGACACATGAAAAAATGTTCAAAATCATTAGCCATCAGGGAAATTCAAATCAAAACCACACTGAGATACCACCTTACACCAGTTAGAATGGTAAAAATTGACAAGGCAAGAAACAACAATTGTTGGAGACGATGTGGAGAAAGGGGATCCCTCCTACATTGTTGGTGGGAATGCAAGTTGGTACAGCCACTCTCAAAAACAGTGTGGAGGTCCCTTAAAAAGTTAAAAATTGAGTTACCCTATGACCCAGCCATTGCACTACTGGGTATTTACCCCAAAGATACAGACGTAGTGAAGAGAAGGGCCATATGCACCCCAATGTTCATAGCAGCATTGTCCACAATAGCTAAATTGTGGAAGGAGCCGAGATGCCCTTCAACAGATGACTGGATTAAGAAGATGTGGTCCATATATCCAATGGAATATTACTCAGCCATCAAAAAGAACGATTTCTCAACATATGCTGCATCTTGGGTGGCACTGGAGGAGATAATGTTAAGTGAAATAAGTCAAGCAGAGAAAGACAATTATATGGTTTCTCTCATCTATGGAAGATAAGTACTAAGAAGAAAAGGATAAAGAAGGGGGGTAATCAGAAGGGGGAGTGAATCATGAGAGACTATGGGCTATGATAAACAAACTGAGGGCTTCAGAGGGGAGGGGGGTGCGGGAATGGGATAGACTGGTGGTGGGTAGTAAGGAGGGCATGTATTGCATGGTGCACTGGGTGTTATTCAAAACTAATGATTCATCGAACTTTACATCAAAAACAAGGGATGTACTGTATGGTGACTAACATAATATAATAAGAAAATATTATTATAAAGAATAAATTAAAATCTAGGTTTATATAAGGATGGCTACTTCAGCTTTCTTTTGATGTCCATTGACATGATAAATGGTTCTGCACCCCCTCACTTTCAATCTGGAGGTTCCTTTGAATCTAAAATTAATCTCTTGTAAGCAGCATATAGATGGAACTTCTTGTTTTTTTTTTTTTTTTTAAATCCATTCTGATGCTCCATGTCTCTTTTTTGGCGCACTTAGTCCACTCACATTCAGAGTAATTAATGAAAGACCTGAATCTAGTACCATTGTATTACCTGTAAATTTGATGTTCCTGTAGGTTGTCTCTGTTCCTTTCTGGTCTTTTTTTTACTTTTGGGCTCTCTTTCTGCTAAATGGATTCCTTTTTAATATTCCTTGCAGGGCTGGTTTAGTCTTTCCTTTAGTTTTTGTTTGTCTTGGAATCTCTATCTCTCTTCCTATTCTGAATGACAGCCTTTCTGGATAAAGTATTCTTGGTTCCATATTCTTCCTATTTAGCATGTTAAATATATCATTCCAATCTTTTCTGTCCTGCCAGGTCTATGTAGACAGGTCTGCTGCCAGACTTATGTGTCTTCCATTGTAGGGTAAGGATCTTTTCTTCAGAGTTGGTTTTTAGATTTCTCTCTTAATCTTTGTATATTGAAGGTTTCACTATGATATGTCATGGTGTTCTGTTTTTGTTGATTTTTGGGGGAAGGTTTCTCTGTGCCTCCTGGACTTGAATGCCTATTTCCTTCCTCAGATTAGGGGTGTTCTCAGATATAATTTTTTTCAAATAAATCTTCTGCCCTTTTTTCCTGCTCTTCTTGTTCTGGAACTCCTACGATACAGATATTATTTCACTTTAAGGAATCACTGAGTTCTCTAAATCTACCTTGTGATCTAAAAGAGTTTTTTTCCATCTTCTTTTTGGCTTTATTGTTTTCTATAATTTCATCTTCTATGTCACCTATCCTCTCCTCTGTTTCTTCATTCCTTGTAGTTATTATATTGTCTATTTTCTATCTCAGTTATAGCATTTTTTATCTCAGCCTGACTAACGTTTAGGTCTTTAATCTATGCTGTGAGGTTTCTCTGGTATCTTCTATGCTTTTTTCAAGTCCAGCTAGTAGTCTTATGACTGTCGAACTAAATTCTTGTTCAGATATATTGTTTATATCTACTTTGAGCAAGTTCTTGCCTGTGACATCTTCTTGACCTTTCTTTTGGGGAGAATTCCTCTTCCTGTCATTTATCTAAGTTTCTCTCTTTTGCCTGTTATGAAAGTTTGTTATATATCCTGCATCAGAGTAATGCTATATTAAAAAGGTCATGCAGTGTCTAGGGCCTGCCACTTAGAGAAGTGTTTCTGGTTTATGCTATGTGTACCCCACTGTTGTGTTTTGGCTGCTCTTTCCAACTGGTCCATCCTCTGCAGAGTTCTTCCTTGCTTGCAGTGGGGAGTGTTTGGGCCTTTATCTAGGTTTGCTTTGATTTTGTTGAAAAAATCCTGAAAAAAAGGAAAGAGGAAAAAGAGAAAAAGGAAACAAGGCCTGCCTGATCCCCCCCCCCCCGCCAAAAAAAAAGAAAGAAAAGAAAAGGAAAAGGAACAACAAATAAACCAAACAGATAAAAAAAAAACCTATAAACCTGATTCCAAAGAAAAAGAAAAGGACAAGTAAATAAAGAAAAAGAAAGGGAAAAAAAGGAAACCTGGTGCAAGAGAGAGAGAAAGAAGCAAATGAAAAACAACAACAATGACAACAATCTAACAAACAAACAAAAAACTGCCAGCCTTATTCTAAAGAAAAAAAAAATGAGAAAAAAAATACAGCCTGGTCCTATTTCCACCAGAACTGAAGGGGACACACTGTATGATCTGTAGATTTGGTGCTTGTGGTATGCTGCCTGTGTTGTTCCTGCTGTGCTGGCTCAGTCCGTCCTGCCCCAGTTAAAAAAAAAAAAGACACTTGCCTGGCACAGGGGTGTGTGGTTTGATGTAAGTAGCTTCCACCTCCACTGGGGGCTGCTGTGTTGCTCTCTGAATTCAACTGTGTTGGTAGTAATGGAAAAATGGCATTACCCCCAGGGACAGGGGAATCTCACCCCCCCCCCACTGTTCAGAAGGCCCTCACTGAAAGGCAAGGGCAATCAGCATCCCCAGCATGACAGCTTTCCTGCGTTTTATCTTTAGCTCTGGCAGAGATTCAAAATTCCAATCTTAAGGGAGCTGACACCGCTTGGATCTGTTCCCTCCTCCAGAATAGAGCCTCTCTGTGCTCTGACTAGTGCCCTTTGTTTCCCCAAAACAGTCCCAGGCCTGTATGGTGCACAGAATCTATGGCATAGAGAGCAAAAAACAGCTACCAGATTATCTAGCCTCTCCCAAACTTTTGCTCACTATCAATGAAAACGAATTTGCTGGTGCCTGCAGCGTGCTTTGTCCTTGAAGAAGCAATATACCTTCTTCCAAATGTACTCCAGGAAGAAGAATGGTCTCTCCCAGCGTGACCCAAGAGATCCCTACACTACCTTGTGCACCCAGAGCTGTCTTTCTCCCTAGGAGTGCACACTACAGCTCAGCTCTGGTGAAAGTTGTGCACTTCCAAAAGTTTGAGCTACACTCACTGTCTGCAAAAAAACCTGTCCACTCAGTTCCTCCAGCTCCCCAGCCTGTGGTCCTAGAGGTTTTCTTCTTGTGCGAACCCAATGGACACTGCATTCTCTCAACCCTTCTCTCCCTTTTATCTCCCCATGGAAAAGATTCTCCCCCCAATTCACTTCCATGCCCCTGCACCTGTCATACTGTCTCCTTCCAACTGTGGAAATCCTTCTTCCAATCCTCAGATTGATTCCCTGGGTCTTCCATGTGATCTGACCCCAAAACAGCCTTGTTGAAAGGATGAGGAAAGTTCCAGGTCCCCCAATTTCTCTGCAAACTCCAGCCTCTGCATACTCTTAATAATTCCAATCAACATTATTATTAAAGTTAAAGCAGGCCAATTAGTCAAAGAGAAGAAACAAACAAAAAAAAATCAAACAAATTGCAAAGGATGTTTACCATTTACAGATGGTATATTTTATGTAAAAAATACTAGAGAACTTGGGGCACAAGAGTGGTTCAGCCAGTTAAGGATCCAACTCCTCTTGGTTTGGGCTCAGGTCATGATCTCAGGGTCCTCAGACTCCATGCTCAGTGGAAGAGTCTGCTTGAGGATTCTCTCTCTCCCTCTCCCTCTGCACCTCCCTCTACTTGTGGTCTCTCTCTCTCTCAAATACATTAATAAATCTTTAGAAAATACTAGGGAACCTACAAATAACTTATTAGAATTAATAAATTAATTAATAGAATTAATAAACAAATCAGCAATATTGTATGATACAAGAACTGTATACAAAAATTAATTGTATTTCCATACACTAGCAATGAACAACTTCAGGATGAAATAAAGAAAATCCCATTTATAAGGAGAGGAAGGTGGCAGCGAAGTAGGAGGACCCCAGTCTCACCTAATACAATTAGATAACTATCAAATCATCCTAAATACTTCAGAAATAGTCCTGAAGACTCTCAAAAAAACCTCCACAACTAAAGGGAAAGAAGAGGAGACATTGAAAAAAGTAGAAGTGTGGAAATGGGATTTTGGGGAGAAAAGAGTCAGGGGTGCTGCAAGGAAAGAGAGCTGTGGTTGCAGAGAAGGGAAAGAAAGAGGAGTGCACAGAAGAATCCAAAAGGAGAAAGTTTTCTCAAAGCCATTTGCTTGGAAAACAAGAGTGGATGAATTTTATAAGTTCTTACAACCAGTGGGGCTTAAAGCCTGCAGTTTTAAAGGTCAGTGGGCTTCAGTGGGAAAGAGCACAGAAAGCACTACACTGCTCCTTGAGAGAAGGCAGGAAAACAACCCAGGGGTAGATAGCCTAGAAACAGCGACCTGAAGAATGTTTGGGGTTCACAGTGGGGAGAACTCTTAAAGACATTGAAAACAGATGCCCCTCTGGGAACAAAGTTGCTGTCTGGCACCATTTTCCTCCCCTGCCCAGCAACATTAACACAGAACCACTTATAGGAAGCAGTGCAGCACAGACTCTTGTTGTCTAACTTGCATACACCAAGCCCAAAACCCATGAGCAATGGCAGGGTGCCATTCTCACACAAGTTTCCATCAGTCCGAACACTGCAGGACCCTCCCCCAGAGGACCAACACAAACCCCACCCACACCATGTCTCCAGACCAGAGAGTTCTACAGGCCTCTGTTCTGGAGCAGGTTGTGTCAGCTCTCATTTCACAAGCAGACCAAAGCACACCTAGTTAAAATTCACCACACTCAGGTCACACATCAGCCAAGGAGAGCCTCTGTGGATGACTGGCCTGAAGGATAGAGCAGCCAAAACACAAGAGCAGAGTGCACGCGGCACACACCAGAGTTAATCCCTGAAACACCAGGCTCTGGGTACTATGTAACCTCTTCGTCATAAGATTGTTACTTTCAGGAACAGGAGACATAATTGGCTTTTCTAACACAGAGAAGAAGACAGAGATTTAGAGAAAATGTGAAGATGGAGGGATTTATCTCAAATGAAAGAATAAGATAAGGCCATGACCAGAGATCTAAATGAAGGAAATATAAGTAACACACCTGGTGAAGAATTTGAAGCAAAAATCTTAAGGATACTCACTGGACTTGAGAAAAGAACGGAAGACAACCAAGTGAGATCATTACCAAAGATAAAAGAGTTAAAAAAGAATCACAGGTGAAAAATACAGTAAAGAAGATTGGAAACAGGATCAAAGCAATGAGCAACAGACTGAAAAGTAGGGGAATGAATTAATGACCTAGACATTAAAGTAATGGAAACCAATGAAGCTGAACAAAAAAGAGTAGGAAGAAATATGCAAGACAAGAATAGATGTAGGGAACTGACTCCATCAAATGTAATGACATTAATATTATAGAATTCCCACAATATGAAGAAAGAGTAAAGGGGGCAGAAAATTTATTTGAAGAAATAATACCTGAAACCTTCTCTAATCTGGGGAAGGAAAAAACACCCAGATCCACGAGGAACAGAGAATTTTCATCAACAAAAGCAGGCTAACACCAAAAAAATATTGTAATTAAATTTTCAAAATATAGTGATAAAGAAAAATTCTTAAAAGAAGAAAGACAAAAGAAGTCTTAAAATTACAAGGGAAAACACATAAGGTTAGGAGATTTCTCAAAAGAAATTTGGCAATATAAAAAGGACGGGATTGATATATTCAATGTCCTGAATGGGGAAAATCTGCATTCAAGAAGACTCTATCCAGGAAGGATATCATTCCTAAGTGGGAGAG